>NW_009927663.1:0-8477 GCF_000696875.1 Nestor notabilis | reverse complement strand
AAATATATAAAAATAACCTCCATGGAGATTAGTCAGGTAGCTTTTTCTGTTCATTGTCACTGGTTCATGTTTTTTTCAACAGTTAAATTGTTTGTCATTTTACTTGTTTCTTATACTAAATGATTTCATTTACTTAATGTTATGCAGTGGAGAATTAACTCTATTCTAGACTATTCCAAACTAGACTCTTTTGTTGAATTTTTGTAAGAAGAATAGTTGTGCGTCATAAAGTAGGATAACAAGTATCATGCCTGATTTATGTTTGAACTCCAAGACAACATAAGCTCTTGAGAAACTTATAATGAGTCATATAGGTTATACAATAGAAATTGTTACAATTTTCAAATTGCTTTACTTATTAATTGTAATTGCAACATTTTTCACCTTTTGGGTGTTATTCAAGAGCTATAAAGATTGTTCAGTTTACTTCTGGGTTTTGCATAACATTAGTTCTACGTAATTCTTGGTTTTTTCAAATCATGCTCATTTAACCACTGTAATACTGTAGCACATTAGCAAGCTCTAATAAAAGTGCTTATATGTGTTTAATGACCATGCTTCTGAAGTTACTGCTTTTATGTGGTATAAAGCTCATTTTTAGCTTCCCTTTAGAGTAATAATAATTAATGAAAATAGACAGTCTTGTATATGCAAACAGCACATTATAAAGGCATTTTACTTGCCATTAAGTCCAATCATTTCAAGGGTATTGCGTTTTATCTGATAGTGCAAAAGTATTTATGATTTAAGTCCCTTCAAGCTGCTGTGGGCAAGGATAGAGAAATACTTATTGTGCTTGTTTGCATTTTCTTTTAAAATCATACTTTGAAGTGGAGTATTTACGTTCAGTAAAATCTCAGCTGAGTTACTAAGGCTGCGGCCGTTGTAGCTGGTGCTCAGTTGTAGTTATTGCGTTTGAGCTCTGGACCGGTTGGGAGAGTCCAAAGGAGACCTAAAGTCTAAAGAGCATGACTAGTGAGGGAAAAGTAGCAAGAATATTCTCTTGTTGTGCATGTGAAGAGAGTGTGAAGTAGCATGAAACAGAAGCAAAGGAAGGAGATTTTATGTCAGGCAAAAAAGGACTAACAGTGCATTGGGAGAAATTGTGAAGAAGGTCTGGAGAATGGGAAAGAGCTAAGTGATGTGCTTCATTCCAGCTATTTTTCTGTAATTCATTAGGTTAGAGATGCTTCTGCTCTAAGTGTCCCTCTGAATCTAACTTTTGTGAGATCTGCTCTAGAGACATGTGCTAGGGATCCCACACTTACATGGCAGAGAACAAAGTAGAGAAGAATATGTAGGGTACTTCCTCCTACTTCTCACAGGCAGCTTTGAGAGAGGGTGCCCTTATGACTGCTTTCTTCTGTGGAAAGTGGTAATGTCAGGTGAGGAGGTCCCTAGCACTCGTGTCCAACTAAATAATGTAAAGTGGCCAGAAAAGAAACAGGATTTAGGTGGAGAGGTTGATGCTTCAGGTAGCTCGAGCATCTTTCCCTTCTGTTTGCCTGCTGGTTTTGTGCCTAGATGTACTGCAGAGAATGTGGGGTACAAATGGGGTATTACTAACTGTGAGAGCAGACAGCAGGCAGTTTTGATGTTTTATGAAAGTGAGAGGCTCCTGCCATGCGATGGTGCTTATGATCTTCTTGGACATGTTGAAATCCAGTTATATTGTTTACTGTATTTTTACTAGTTTGTTTATTCATATATTTCTGTGACATGTAGATAAGTCAGTAAAACCCAACTAGTAACAATTATAAATTTTGAAATTACAAGGCTTTTCTAATAATTTTTGTAAGAAGAAATAGATTTCCAAATAAACCCTTTGTTTCTCTCTTCATATGCTATGATTAGCATATGAATATAATAAATGTTTCACTGCTGATTTTTTTTTTTACTGAGAAATAGAAAATGTTCTTTTTTGACATAAAGTTTTGTTTTGAAAAAGTAATATATCTTTCATATTTTTTAATGAGATAATTTTTACCAGTTCAAATCATTTGCATATCTCTGCAGTATTTGAATTATCTTATAATAGTTTTTTATTAATTTCTTCAGGAGTTGAAAAATTTGAGTATTAGAGAGCACTGTAAGAAATACCCTTCCAGGAATCTGTTGACAGTCTAAAAGCATCTTTTATATAAGCTAGTAAAATGGTAATTCAACCTAATAACTAGGAGAACAAAGGCATTTTGCTAACTTCTTTAAGAATCATAAATGAATGAGAGAATATAATAAGATTAAAAAATACAGGGTTATGACATTAATGTATGCTTTGTTCATTCATTTGACAAGTGGTTTTGTTCTAATTATGTAAGTTCCAAATATACCAGTGAAAGCGTTAGTGAAATTAGATTTCATTACAGTTCCCAGCTATTGAGTAGTTAAACTGAAGAAAACCTACTTTCTTTAGGTCCAGATATGGCACTGCAGAGTGTGAATGGATGAGGAGTTCTGTGATGATTCTGTAACAGTCCTTGAAACAATATTACCATTTAGGCTTCACGAAATCAATATGTTTTATTTATGTCTTTTTCTGGCTTCCTTACCAGAAAATCATTACACGTTACTTAAGTGACTGTGTAGTGTCTTTGCAGTATTTATCCCTCGCTCTGATTTAATTATGTCTGTTGAAGCGTTCAGGTAATTTCTCAGTGGATGCTTATTGTTGTCTCAGATACGTTTTGTTTCATGGGGCTTTGGGCACTGATGAGGATATTGGTTCTTTCAGTAGAAAGTTGTCATTTGCTGACATTATTGCTGATGAAATGAATTTGATGTAAAACATGTTTTTACCAGAACATGAAAAATATCATGGAACTCCACTATTCTGATGAGTCAAGAGAGCATAGGAACTGTTCAGTTTCACCGCAAAGAAAAGGAGGTTGAATACTGACACCTGAACCATTAGAGTGTCTTTTCTCCCTGTAATCTAACTCTTGCTATATTTGTTCAGCTAGGATTGTGTGTTAGCAGAGCTTCAGCATCTGTCCTGAATCTCAACTGCTGCCTGGTCCTTCTACCTATGTGCCGTGTTCTCTTGGCCTTCCTGCGAGGATCTCAGAAGGTAAGTACTGTCCTCAGAATGCAGCAGCAATGAAGATGAGGGCCTTGGTCTCTGTTTAGCTTAAAAGCAATAGGAAAAAATCTGTTGTATCCATATTTATTGTACAGTATGGGCTTGCATGGTGCAGTATTCATCCTAGATTCATGACTCCTTTGAAGACTGCCTTGACTGGCATTGTCTGGTTTGATTGGACTTGTTGTAAGGCAGGTTTCTTCAGTTCATTTTTGAAGGACGGGGAGTTGTAACCTGTGGGAGGCTGTGGAATTGTAACCAGACAAAGTCACCTTCTTTCCCAACTCTAATATAAAATCCATCTGTGTCCTCTCTGTTGCTTCCTAGTAGAGTTCAACAGAGCAAAAGATCTTTGTCTCTGCATGACCAGAAGTGTCCTACTGGAGGTGACAGAATTTTGAATAAAAATACTCGATCTGATATATTCATTAGCATGGGAGAAATAAAGTTCTGTTACAGCTAAGAGGGTTTGTTTCCTCTACTAATATTCAGTAAATGATAGTTTAGTTTGTTTGCAATTCACCAGTTGCTTTTACAGAAATTTAAGTAAGGCTTTGAGGAACATTTGTGTTTTCTAAATGGTTGCAAATTGAACCTGTGAGTTCTGTTTATCATATAACAGTACCTATAAGATTCGATACCTATAGATGCATGTATGTATGCAAATACACCCTTCCCTCTGATCCTGTTCGCTAGGGAGTCAGATGCCTTCATCAATTAGAACTGGAACTCCTAAATTTTAAGGCCAGAAGGGACATTACTTTATGTGCTCTTGACATCTATCTAATGCAGATCCAACTGTGATTTCTTCATTAAGGCCTCAAAATTGGCTCAGTGACACAGTCCTGTTATTTTTACATATAGGTACTGGGCATTCAAGAGTGTTAAAAGCTGAAGCTGCTATTACATCACCTCAGTTGCTGTTAGTATGTTTTTTCTGTGCTTTGTTTTAGAAGAGACTTTGCTTGAATTCTTCTCTTACTAGGTTGCCAGCAGGAAAACCAGAAGGCTGCTAGATAAAAGTAAAACTTTCCACGTGACGTGTGGTGTTACAATATGCATCTTTTCAGGTGAGATCTCATTGTGCTGAGCACCAGCTTGTTTGGAACACACACTGAAGCAGCACTTTGTGTTTTTTCTTGTACAGTACGTTTGGGGGTAGTCTTGTTCTGTGCTTCCCTACCTTAAATTGTGAGCGCTTTCTCAGATGTGTGTGGGTTGTGGTTTATTTTTCCTTTAAACAGTTGGGCTTATATTCTAATGCCGAGCCTTTCTTTGAATTTCCAGTTTCTAAAAGGGCAGGTATATGAGAGCAGGTCAAAATCTGCCATTACAAGAGACCCTCTATTGTGCCTAAGGAATTTCAGTGAAGAAATAGGGTGCTACTGGCTTATCTGCAGACGAGGGAGCAGTGGAGACAAATACCCAACTTGGTGAAAAAATGTTCTTGTGTGGCCACCTTTCAGTGTTGTCTCCCAGCTGAAGCATTGCAGTATGGAAATGATTGCTGTAATGGTAAAATACATTAAAACACATTCAGCTTTCTGCAATGAATATCTATAACCTGATTTACTTCTGAAAAAGAATTCCATAGTCCCTGATGCATCTCATGCAGATGATGTGATTATAGCCTGGCATCTGGGTAGCCATTTTTCTTTACTTTAGAGGAACATCTATTGTTTATGAATCCCAGCTTTACTCTTTCTTTTAGTCTTACATGTTGCTGCTCATCTGGTGAACGCTCTTAACTTCTCTGAGAACTACAATGAAGACTTTCTGGCAATAAATGTAGCGAACTATCGCGGTGAGGTGAGCCAGCTGTCCTTTCATATTTTGCTCTTAACTATATAATTTACATAAATGGCTATTTGTATATTCAATTCTATTGTCTGTTCCATCCTTTGAGCTTTATAGTGCTGATGTTCTGCGCACTTGAAACTCACCATCATGTGAATTTCTGTGGATTTTACTTCTTTCTCTGAACTCAGCATGTATTAACCACTTTTTATTAAAGCAGGCAGGATTCAGTCCTACTGAATCATGAATGCTGTCATCAAGTCCTTTCACCTTGCACCTTGTGTTCCTGCTTGTCTTCTGCCTTGCTCTGTTCCTTGCGTGGGCTTGGTTGAGACACTTCTGCTGCTGTTTGGGAAAATACATTCTTCATTTCCACTATTTACAATACAGGGCTATGTGAGAGGTACTGAGGATTTGAGGATAGTGAGGATTTTGCATCTTTGAAGTACAGTGGGAACTGGAGTATATATCCTGAGTGGAATTAGTTATCTGTGTGAACTGGGCTGGAAGCTGACTTCTACTTAGGAAATACTTGGTTTGCCTGATTTCTCTGACTGTGATGCAGACCTCTTGCAGGCACACCAGACTCTTAGTCCCTCCTACAGGTCCTTGGTTATGCATTTGGCACTGGAGAGAGACTTTTAGATTGTAGGAGTAAGACCAGAGTCCAGAACTCTTTTTTGGGCTACAATCAAATTATCTCTGTTTATATTGATTCTAGTCTCAAGTCTGCATTTCTCTTCTACCAAATTAATTTGGAAATATTTAGAGTGACCGTATCCCAGCTGCATCCTTTCCTGGAAAAGGAGAGCTTGACTCAGCCTAGGCTCAAAAGGACCAACAACCAAGGTCTTCCACTCCCTGGGTGAATGATCTAATCACCGAGCTATTCTATGGCAGACAGACATGCCAACACCAACTATTGTGCTGAGGTTCTGGGTTGACCTCGAGTGTCCGCATGTGTTAGGAGTGGCCTGAAAGGCTTAGGCCACAACTTAATGCTCCTCATCAGGAACATTAGCAGGAGCTTGCCTTTGGCAAGTACGTGCCAGGGTATTCATGGCAGCCTGCACAAAGCAGCCTTGGGAATTTTGCAATAGAAAATGGAGATAATAGCAAGTCTTTAGTAACTCTAGGATCAAAACCTCCCACATTTTAGGAACGCTAGTAGCTCTTGAACCTATGTGCTTGAATTTCAGTTAAACCTGGTTTTTAACTGGCAAGTACGTGCCAGGGTATTCATGGCAGCCTGCACAAAGCAGCCTTGGGAATTTTGCAATAGAAAATGGAGATAATAGCAAGTCTTCAGTAACTCTAGGATCAAAACCTCCCACATTTTAGGAACGCTAGTATCTTGAACCTATGTGCTTGAATTCCAGTTAAACCTGTTTTTTAACTATGGTGGGCAGTCTGGATGCTACTGTCACCTTCTTTACATGGCTGCACACACCTGGATGCAGACAAGGTCAAGGAGAGGGATGCTTTGTTTTTCCAGACCTGTATGAAAGCTGCTCACCGCCTCTCACTGTGTTTTACTGCAAGTTTCCAAAGGAAATAAATTTTCTCTGCCGTGAAGACAGAATCTCATGACATGTAGGACTCAGGGGGAGTGAGGCAGTTTCCTGTGAGGTGGACATATCCCCTTTCCCTTCCACACATGGTGAAGGACATAGAAACATCTGGCCTTGTATTTGTCATCTCCTTTGTGTTCAGTCCTGCTTCACTAGAGTCCACTGCAAATCTCTTGGTAATGTTACTGGCAGGGAAATGCTTGCCACTTGTCTTTCCTTTAAATTCAAACTATTTCTATTCTGCTCCCCTCTGTCTTCCCAAAGGTATGAGGTAACTGAATAAAGTTGAGCTTTCAAAGATAATTAGCTGTAAAACTATCTGAATCCCCATTTTTCATAACGGAGCCAAATGTCTTCATGGGGGGAATGCAAAGGCTGAAGGTTTAGTTTATGTTGAATTGCAGTCAATGTAAACTGTTACCAAACACCAAATCCATTCCTGCATCCACATTTAGGGTTTGCTTATGCCTTCAACTGTGTGAGCTTTGTGAGCTACTTATTATTATGATATTATTCATACAGATATAACATCATGTATGCTGATTCTTTCTTTTTCCTGTCTGTTTTTCAGGACCCGAGGAAACTGCTTTTTGCTACTGGTAAGTCTGTTTCAAGACCAAATGAGAAAGTTTGCTGCTTCTCATCATCACTCTCCAGACAAATCATTGTGGTTCTGTGTTCCCATCCTCCATTCATTGTATCTCAGCTAGGTTGCAATGTGTTATTTGTGTTAATATAACCTGGGTTTGCTTATACAATAGTCAGGAGGGAGGAGTTACATAAGCCCTGTAGTAGGATGAGCTGCATCTTCAAAGCTGTTGTACAGATGAGTCAGTGGAAAATCGTTAGTTTAAAACAGAGATTCTGCATAATATTAAACCCAAATTCTTAAATGATCCAATTTCTAGAAAAAAAGAAACATAACAAAAAAAAAATGGTCTTCTTGCTTCAGCTAGTTTATTTAAGGGTTGGTTTGACTTCAGAGAGGTTTAAACAGTTAGACGGGAATCAGGCTTCAGCACTCACAAAGAATAAATAAGCAAAGATATATTTGGTGCAGGAATTTAGAAGGGAGCAATATTTGAGTATATGGGGGTAGGCACAAGCCTGAGCTGTAGTGCTTCACAAGCAGGTAAAGGTCCTTCCTGATGTTATCTGTCTTTTACCCGTACTTACATCAAACACAGAAGTCCCAACTGGGCAGCATGTAGGGCAAGGTCCCAAGGAGTCTATCTGGAAAGCAGTAAATAGGGTACTAGATCTGTTGATCCCAGTAGGTTTACTAGAATTAGCAGCCAGGGGGAAGGTGCTTTCCAAAAACCCTGAGGAAGGTTTAGATTAGTTAAGAATAAAGGAATTGAGAAAGTGGAATGATAGAAATTGAGGCATATTGTACCTGTTAACTGGAAATAGGTTGGGTAATTGGCATAGTTAGTGAATCACAGGTGGAGGCTTGAAAGAAGGTAACTGACAAGTGAGGGAGTTAAAGATGGGGAGGGAGAATCAGAACAAGAGCAAAGATTTCATGTAATATCTTGGATGAAGGAGAAGGACATGGGGTGGAGAACCAGTGTAGAGGCCCCATCAAATATTGTGCCGGCGTTTGGGGACACTTTGAGACCTCTCTGGCTGAGCAGAGGACCTGCAAGGTGGAACTCCTTTTACTCTCTGATAGCCAGGAAAATATTGCGTCTTCAGAAGTTTGAGCACATTGTTGCAAAAAGCAGTGTTTCTAAGTCATCTTGAATTTAAAATTACTCAGATCATGCCCCATTGTAACAACAGGTAATTAACATTATTATTAGTGCTGAAGGAGTGCCCAGACAGGGACCAATATTTTGCTGCACTGGAAGGTGTTCAAATATGCAAAAAGATGGTCTCTTCACAAACAGTTCAGAACTACATTTATTGGCTGGTATTTTCTTTTTAACACAGTGAAGAGAAGGAATAAAGAGTTGGAAGAATTTATAGTGTGATGGTATTTCAGATCTGTCCAGGAAAGAACCTCCTTGTATTCAAGATTATATATA
>NW_009927662.1:0-65071 GCF_000696875.1 Nestor notabilis | reverse complement strand
GTGCGTTTTGCTTTAGGTGAATGTAACCAACCGAAGTCAATGGTCATCCTACTATTGCTGTATTTATGTCATATTTATGTAATTTATTTAAAAGGAAAAGACTCCAGTTCATGCTTTTCTGGAACAGGTATGAGAGCATTGCTAGATTTATTGTACTTGGTTCAACTTACTATCTCTTTTTGTCAGGGGTGCTTCGTGGTGGTGGTCTTTCATCATCAGCCATGTAACAAAGTGATGTACCGTACGGTGACCATGGCTGATGCTGGCTCCTTTCTTTCACTATCAAGTGCAGCATAATGTCTCCCGGGTGTTTCTCTGAGTACATTAAGTGACACATGTCCCAGAAACAGTTAACAGTCTTCATTGCCACTGATGGCAAAAACTGGTCATAAAACTTCGCAGACTCCTGTTGAGTATTTTGCTGGGTACAGACCTGATTGTTCAAATGGAAGCAAAATGTACTGATAGTCCTGAGGTTGATAGCACTGATAGCAATCTAAATAGCAGCCCTGAAGAGAAGGATTTGGGGGTGGTGTTGGTCAATGAGAAGCTCAACATCACCCAACAATGTGCACTTAAGGCCCAGAAAGCCAACCATATCCTGGTCTGCATCAAAAGGAGCATGACCAGCAGGTCAAGGGAGGTGATTCTCCCCTTGTACTCTGCTCTTGTGAGACCCCACCTGCAGTACTGCATTCAGCATTGGGGTCCCAAACATGAGAGGAACATGGACCTGCTTGAGCAAGTCCAGAGGAGGGCCATGAAGATGATCAGAGGGCTGGAGCACCTCTCCTATGAAGACAGGCTGAGAGAGCTGTCTCTGTTCAGCCTGGAGATGTGAAGTCTCTGGGGAGACCTTATAGCAGCCTTCCACTACCTAAAGGGGCCTACAAGAAAGCTGGAGAGGGACTTCTTACAAGGGCAGGTAATGACAGGACAGGGAGGAATGGGTTTAAATTGAAAGAGGATAGATTTAGATTAGGTATCGGGAAGAAATTCTTCATTTGAGAGTGGTGAGACACTGGAACAGGTTGCCCAGGGAAGTTGTGGCTGCCTCATCCCTGGTAGTGTTTAAAGTCAGGCTGGATGGGGCTTTGAGCAACCTGGTCTAGTGGAAGGTGTCCCTGCCCACGGCATGTCCCTTCCAACTCAAACTGTTCTATGATAGGAAGACTAAATACAGTGAAGTCCTTATTGTCCAGGGTAATCCCAAGTAATATGTTTGCTACAGGACACAGTGAAGCGTACTTAGGAGGCTCACCGTGACATCTCTGTAAAATAGCTGAGATCCAGCCAGGAGGCAGTATGGAACTGCTTTGTGCTTGATAAGTTTTATTGAATTTCCTTCCATGCCGCACAAAATCAAGCATACTTTTTCAAGGCCTTAGAAGTAATACTGCTGTATTTAGGCCATGCAGTATCTGAGCAATATCTACTGACAGAGACTGAGCTTCTCCACCTCTGTGGCACAGATAGGCTGCCTGCAAGGTTAATCAAATCTGTTGATATGTGTTGCTTAAGCAACCTCAAGAGGATGCACCTGGTTTAGGTCTACCGTCCTGTAAGTCTTAAAATTCAGTCAGTTTTAACCTGTAACACATCATGGCAGTGTAACAAGAGAGTGATGATAGAACGTGCAACTATATAAAGCAACCTGTGAATGAACTTAGAAAAATCTGTATGCAGTTTTGCTAGAAGTACTCAGAGGCAGATGCCACTTGAAGTAGAAGAAGGAACCTACTCAGCCTTGCCTATTGTGACCAAGGAGTGGGGGCATTTCCAAAAGGAAGAGCTGGGGCTTGGAACAAGGGCTGTAACCCCGTTTATCTCTCTCTTTGCTTTTCCAATGTATCTCACCACAGTTCAGCTAGGAAAGGAGGAACTGCCTGTCCTGTTCTACAGCCAAGGTACTGGAAACTATTTTATAAAGCAGCTTCTGTAATCTGTTGTTGGGCACAAAGATCAGAGGAGGTACTTACTCCTATGTCAATGTAGAAGTCTTTGTCATGAGCATGAAGTCATGGGCACTATATCAACAGTTGAATGCATTCTAGTCAGAAACAGTTATTTCAGGGCAGAGAGGAAAGATGGTTCAAGTGGTTAGATTGTTCATCAGCAATGGCAGGATGTGTTTCAGCTCTCTGTGACTAATAATCTGCATGACCTCAGGCGAGCCTCTAGTGATTCATCAACACTTAAAAGTTTTGTCATTTTTTTATTGTTTATTTTACATTCTTAATGCCATCATCTGGATACAGCTACCTCATTGTTGCAGGACTTAACATGAGTATCATTTTTCCCAGATAGGAAGTAGAAAGGTGAAATGATGAAATGACTTCCTGGAAATTTTGCAGTCTTGGAAAAGTCCATGGTTCTTTTCCTGTAGGATCCTATCACTTGCCTAGGTGGGTTGCCAACCTGGGCTTAAATTCATGTACGATTTGTATTAAAATATGTTTCTGAGCTCATAGGTATGCGTTGGTATTATTCTCCATCTTTGATTTTTGTCAAGCCAAATAATAGAAGAATCAAGGCAATAATATGCAAGATGCTAAAGAAACAGGATTTTATTCTTAAAAGCACTTTTCAAGTTTACATACATTATAATTTTTCCATAACAAGAAAGGATGAATATTTATCTTTCCAAAACTTCTGAACTATGTTCCCTGATTTTTCAGGCATGGCCTCTCCAAAGCACTCACTTCATCAGAATCTTAGTAAATGTTAGCTCAGAAACTAAATTAAGGGATTTCTTGGCAATGTTGTGTGTTAACTCTGTGAGCATTCATCTTACTAAGAAGGTGACATACCCTTTCTGAGTCTTCAATAATTAAAATGCTGATATTTAATTAGTCTCTCAAGTGATTATATACAGGAAATGTAGCTTACATAATGTGAGAACTACAGCAAAATGCAAAGTCAGCTCATACAGGCCAACAGTAACCATCGCAGAGTTGCATGGCACTCTGCTTGAATAAAACAAGCAGCTAGGGAGTATAAAACTCAACTCTCCATATTCAGCACTTCAGCTGTCCAGTTCACTACACTTTATGTTTTCTCATAATGTTGCTTTTGCCTGGAGAAGTAAATTTACGCATGTTTGTTTCTACTCATAACAATAATATTGCAGAGTCATGAAGCTGTTGTTGCTCAATGATCCCACGCTCCAGGTCTAGTATTTTAAGCAAGACAGTGGCCAAAAAGGCAGTCTCATATCTGCCTGCTTGTTTCATGTCTACAGTTTCCTTCCCCTTCTCTCAAATTCTCTCTTGACAAGCATTTGTGCATCCATGCAATAAACCAGATTAGGGAACTGTTCTGCATTAAGACTAACCCAAAAGAAGCCTAGCCAGCTTTCAGCTTTCCTGCTTTCTACATGGCTGTGCAAAATCTTGGACTGGCACAAGGAGAGAGGAAGGAAGACAGGGCAGCAGTCTCTCTGGCAGTGCTGCCTTATGCCATCTTCAAATACATCTGGAACTGCCTTGTTGTTAGAGTGCTTTTATTGAAGCTTACATTAACTACATTTTTTAAAGTGAGAATACCACTACAGCTAAAATATATGTGTATGATTGTGATTATGAATATATACAATATACAAATATGTTTATCTGTATTAAACTATTACTAAAACATCTCTTTCTGTTATAATCAGAAGTTATTCGGGACTTGCTGTCTAATCCCGACTTTGACTTGGCCTTGATCTTTTTTTAGCTACTTGTCTACACCATTTATATTCTGCACAGATATTGCCATGCTAAAAGACCATCCAAAGGTCAGAGGGTTGGCTATTGGCAGTTGACTGCCCTTTCACCAGCCAAAATCTATTACTGTACACGTGGAAATCCCCAGTTTATCTGTAGGCACATATTTGTCAAATTCTAGGATGGTAAAATTTTAACAAAATCTTGGGAAGTTTATGAAAAGGACAGAATGTTGATTTCTATTTGGTTTTCCAGCAGTGGGAACCTGAGCAATTGGAAAACAAGTATAGAAAAATGTCTGCTGAAGTCATGGGTGTAACATCTGACTGTGTTTATCCAACAACAGTGACATCTGGCCAATGAAAAAATGTGAGTGGCATCTTGAGGGAAGCCTAAGGGCCATAGCTAGTTTGCAGAGAATCATGCTTATACCTGAAACAGTCCATCGGGCTGAACATTTGGGGTGAACATAATTCTCCTGTAACAGCAGCAGCAGTTACATCAGGTTTTCCCAGATTGTGTTTATCTCACTTATGACATAATGAGAAGGAGCACTCTAATCAACTGGAGCACTTCTAATCAATTAAGTATTTCTTAGGTCATTGGTCCACAGCTCCTGGGTTAAACATGACCCTCATCCTGGGCTTACCTCACTTGGTGGTGCAGAAGATCGCAAGCTAGACAGGAAAGCAAGATTACTTTACCATTTGTATATTCTTACCTCAGTGTATGTGATTTCTGCTGTAGCTAAGCCGGTTAGTTTGGGTCACTGGAAAACACTTCTGGGGGTTTTAGAGCAGTGTTGCCTTTGCACTGGATCAGTAAATTAAATTGTTTGAAAATGTTGACTAAATAGTGATGACAGTCCCCAGCTGAGTAAAGTATCCAGTATGTTTGATTCTACCTGCATGAGTGGTTAACAATTCAGAGGTTTCTCTAAACAAACAAGGTTGGAAAGGATAAAAGTCTTAGAAATGAATTGGTGCTGTTTGTATTGATTTTGTATTATAAGTACAATCAAGGTATAAAATCATGTTGTGACACTGGTACAGTACACACGAAAATAAAATTCAAGAGCCTCTGCTTCGTGAGAGAAAGCAAAATTGTTGAGATCTTTTTGGTTTTGATGTCATAAGAAAGAAAGCATAATAGGACAAAATTGACATCTTCTAGATGGTGAGTTCTGTTTTGCATGAGGATGTCAAATCCAGAATCAGGTAAGGGCTAGAGAAACATGTCTCTTAATTTTTCGAAGTGTCATATAGGAATTTTTTTCCAGTGGAGTGCACAGGAGCCAACTGCTCTTGACAGTTTAGGTGTTGTTGTTGGGGTAGGAAGAATCTATCAGTACCTATGTGGATGTGGGAACTTGGAGAACATCATACTGAGAAGTGAGGGAAAAAGGAATTCTAGGCTCTAATATAGAAAAGATAGGAAATAGTGGAAGAAGGTGGTTGGCTCAGCATTGAATAGATGAAGACTTCTGCAGAAATAGCACCTAAATGAAGACGTGAAGAGTATATAACAACTGTCTGCAGACTCCTGAAAATAAGCTACTACCACACCTGATTTGCATTTCTTCCATCTCTGCAGACACAAAGCAGAAAAAAAATCCCTGTAGATAAAAGGTAGAATTCTGAGATCAAGACCACAACTTATGTTGTTTGGCATCTGGGCCACTGAGATCTGTGGTCTTCATTTTTCACTGTGTCGTGCCTTGACTTGGATTCCTAATCTGGAATTTTCTAAGGATGGTCTAAAACAGTACTAGATCTTCAGGACAAAGACAGAGGGTTTTTAAATTTTTAATACTTTGTTTCTGTATGCATATAGTATTAAAGACCTTGCCCAAGTAACTACAAATCTTGTTTCTCCTATCATCCCCATTCTTGTTTGGGGATCAATTTTAGGGTTCTTAATCCTGTGTCATCTGAATATACTTACTGAGAAATCCATTAGTTCTCCAGAACTCATGTCAGTGGGAGTCTCCTGGCCTACCTGTCTCCGAATAGGGCCCAGGGTTTGCAGAGCACTCTCCTTCTTCCTTGCCAGCATAGAGTGTGAGCCAGCAGTATGACCTGGGAAACTCCCCATTATTTCCTGGCTAGTCTGTCAGCTCCATATATCTACCAGAAGGTGAGAAAGTAACCTGAATCTATGCTTGGTTGTGAATCAAAAGAATTCCAGACACCTTTACAGCCCTCATTTCTGTGCTGTATAACCTTCTTAGCTATAACTAAGAATCATAGCTCACACAGGAATGCATAATCTTTCCTACATGATTCCTGAAGTTTTTAAAGAAATGTTAATAAATCAATGCTGTGCACTTCTTCAGAGCAGGAGATACTATACCACATTGTATAAATAAGGGGATCAAGCCAGAGTGTAGTAAGGGCTAAAGGCCACAGAATGGATTCATGCTAGCAGTTGGGCCTATCACACAGGACTTGTTTCCAATATTACATGCTAAATCCTCAATGTGTGATCTCATGTCTGAGCCATAGACACATCACCTACTACCTAAAAAACCCATTAAGTTAAAGATTATACCCTTGCTATTTAAGTTCCACAATAGAGAAAAAAGTGACATATATATATATATGAATAATTATGGACAGTCACCAAAGTATCATTTAAGCACTTCAACACAGTTTACTTCTAAAGAATAAGCAGAGAACATTTTCTAATAAGCAACAAACCAGCTAATTATGAGTATTGTATGAGTATTGTAATATGTACGACAAAAGAAAAGTTGACGTCTTGGAGGTTTATTTAATAAGAAAACCACCCTAATGAGTATCTAATCAGAAAGAACTAATTTTTGTACGGTGCTATGAAGATATATAAAGCTCCTGAAATACTGCATTACTTTGTTCACTCTGATTTACATCTATTTGCTAAGTATTTGATCTCCAGATGCTTTGCATACTACACAATGAATGGGTGAAATAAGAATGAGGGAACTGAACAAAAGGATGTTACCGGACGCCAAAGTTCCAACACCATATCCCTAACTCAGCAGTATCAGTAGTTTTCCTTTTTGGGTCTCAGCCAGTTTTAATTCTGAACCGTGGGGTTCAGAATTGGGTTAAGATTCTTGAAACAGTAATTGAACAGAAAATAAATTTCTGCCTTTTTTGCTTTAGAGGGATAATTTTCCCACCTGTTTTTCAATGACAGTATTGCTTATCTTACCAACTCTGCAGGCTAGGTGTTCATTGCTCAGCAAAGAATAGATTTTATCTGTGATGCATTTTAGCTGCCTTTTTTTTTTTCTTTTTAACATAGTACAGTGAAGTGAATGTCTAAATATTTGTTATGCAGTTATGCATCCTTATGGTCCAGGTTCTCTTGACTAAAATATGGACATCAGTAAGGCAACTGTGAGATTCACAGCAGATTGTCTGTTAATCACTGTCTTGTATGAAAATAGACCAACACATATGCTACAGCATCACATCCATTATTTAGATCCACTAACAGATGTCCCTATCATCAGCCAGCTGGGTAGAGCCTGCAGAAGACATTAAACCAGTGCTTTGAGTGGCAAGCCATACCTCCACTCTTTTACTTTGAACATCAGCATGTTGCGGTTTTAGGAGGGAGTCATCTATGTTCCCAACACCTGCAAAATCTCTGAGACAAAATTGTCTTGTATCATTACTTACAGAGGCTTTGGATAGGTTGGCCTAGAAGACACCACCTTCGCAGAAAGGATTGGTGGAAGGCAGAGTGTACGGATTCCAAACCATACTGGTATGGTTATGCTTCACTTGAACTTAATTTGCTTTATTAATTTAAGAAGACATTTGACAATTAGACTTGCTTTGTGCATGAACTCAGAAAAATACAGTGGAGTAAGGTTCGGAAATATCTCTGGGAAAGACAAGAAACCCATAACAGTCATCCAGCAGTGTGTGATTCCATTTACAGTGATTTTGAAAACACAGGTGTAACTCCCTTTTCTCTCATCAGCAACTTGATGACTGATTTTCAAGCCTTCAAAGTCCTTGAATGTTAAACTCTCACACCTAGTGGAGTACTTCATTGTGCCTCCATGCCTCCAATCCTCTATCATATAATCTAACCAGCAATTTCTTTTTTAATTTCTGTTACTGCTGGCACATTCAGGAGAACTATATAAGAAAATTCTCTGTTCTGATGAGACTAATAAAGGATTATGAACTTGAGGACTTAAAAAAAAAAAAAGGAAAAAAAGAAATTAAAAAATATCCAGCACGGATTTGGTTTGGAAATTTTATTTTGTTCTTAGATTATTGTGATGACCACATGAAGCAAATCAGAAAATCAAAATCATCGTATCATTATGGACTTGCAGGAATGTGGTGTGAGGAATAGTCAACGATTTTTGAATGGCGCAACATTATACTGTCCTGACCCAGCTCTTTGACACGAGATGGGTGAATTTCTCGAATGTGTCCTCTAAGGGGCAGCATTGAAGAGCAGGTCTCCGTAAACGGCTGCATCTTTTCATAATAGGGAGTAGTTGTTAAGTAAGTGACTAACAGATTAGCGCCTATTCTCTGTTGTTTGGAATTACAGGTTTTCAAAGGTAACCAATATTATTGAGAGTCATTACTGACAATCTGTAAAAAATCCTGTAGCAGACCTATTTCAGTTTAAGTAATAAAAAACCTGGAATTTTCCCCTTTGGAGTACTAGAAATCATACAAAAAAGGTGAGTATTTTGTTAATTTATTTTTTGTTGGTGGTGATGGTTTTTGTTGTTTGTTTTTTGTTTTTTGGTTTTTTGTTTTTTTTTTTTTTAGTGAGAAACTGATGGCAGAGCCTATTTGCATTTCTTTCTTGTGAGAAATATCAATATTGTGTCATTTCTAGAAGCAGTATGTCATCTTGACTAATGCTAATTAGATAATGTCAAGTCTTTCCTGTCAGTATTGCACTAACCAGTATAGTGTGGGTGACTTAATATGGGAATATTCTGGAGTATTAATATCACTGGCTTAGTCCTGAATATTAGATCAGAAGAATATCTGCTTCTTCCTTATTAAAGTCCTGTGATAAGAGGAAGGTTGTAGCATTCATGACAAAACGGTAATGCTTGATTCTTCACTTCAGCCTCAGAATGATGGGTAGTCATTTAGGAAGAATGAAGTTCAAGTGATCTTGTCCCCCTCCACAAAATTAGCAGTTTATTTTCCTTACCCTACTTTGTCTCATCAGTGTCCCAATAGAAAATTGGTAGAGTCTTGTTTTCTAGGCAGGAGCTGTCCCTGTGTAAGATAGCCTTCAGAATTGTCTTGTACAATTTGTCTGCCAGAGCAAAGTATTTTTTTTTTTTCCTTGTGTGCCTTTATAAAGAGATAACATGTTTGGGTTTATAAAAATATAGTATCTTTAACTAGAACAAGCAATTTGGTTGAGTTTGGGCTCATGGGGGAAAGTGGCTTGAGCACCAATCATTAAAGACTGTATCAGAGATGCACAAGAGATCCAAACCAACTGTAAATAGGGAGGCTGGTCATAACAGAAGTTTTTGACTTTGTAACCGTAATGATTTCCTTTTTAATATAGCCCATTCTACAAAACGAGATAAATTCATGTACACACATCCTGTCCTTGTGTGATAGTCATGTGCCTGATACATTTACTGCACTGCAGAACTGTCTGCTCTGCTCTTGCAAGTTATAATATCAATCATACATTTTCTCTTCAGGGAAGGAGAGAAGATAAATATCTAGAGGAGATGTGAGAACTTCCTGGACAATTATAGGCTGCATTTACTAATGAAAATTTTTTGCTAATAAACTCTCTAGCATTTATTGTTTCTAAACATCTTCTTTTTGTTTGCAGCTCACACTATTAACTAAGGCAGTTGTGGTGCTGAATCAGCAGTGAGGTTTCAAGTATGGGCAGAATAACAGCTGCTTTTGGGGATTTTGCCACATTCTTCTGGTTGCTGATTTCTTCCTTAGAACATCAAAGCTTCATGGAATTGTGTGTTGACTTGAAAGTCGTGTGCATGTATCCATGAGAGCATGATATTCTCAGCCATCACCAACAAGTGAGGCTGTAATGTATAATAGTAGCTTTTTCAGGCACGTTCTTAAGGTAAGCTAAGCATTCTCTTAAGAAATAACAAGTCTAGTTGAAATGAAGTGATTACTTTGCTTTTATGAGAGAATTATCTTTCTGCCCTAGGACAACTGGATTTGTTTCAGTGGCACAACTGGTAAGCAAAATTGAAGCATTTGTGTTTGAGTACTTGCAAGAAAGTGATGGTGTTTCTAGTTAGCAAGTGCTAACTAGAACATTAGGCTGCTGATCTCCCAGTGAATTGCTGTACACTGCCTATCCATATTGACCTTCAGTATTCCCTGTTGAGATGGCCCACCATCATTCTTCTTGTAATTAGTTTCTAAAAGTTATTTCCATCTCTATGCTGATGTGAATGAAGCATTTAAGGATCATTGGCATGCACCATATCTCAAAGGCTTCAGTTTTCTTCCTCTCAGCAGAATTAGCTTCCCACAATTTCTGTCTAGAGTTTGCTGCAGAAGTGGTGGAGCTTCTCAGCAGTCGGATTTTCAAGTGATTGAAGATGTAGTTATTTCCAGATGGTCTTAAGGCAGGTGTAAAAACTGTTGAGTCAAGTCCTGTGAATCCACATTATCTTGATGGAGCTAATTTTTTAATTTCTCTGCAATGGTCTTCTTCATTAGATATGTATGATCCTATATAAGTGAATTCAGCTATTGCATATCAATTTGACAGTAATTATGAAGTTTCTTGTGCTATTTTTTAAGTCAGTGCTTAATGTATGTTTCATGCTGGTTTTAATAACTTAATTTAATCTGATAGGGTTTGGCCATTTATGAGTATAGAGCTTTGGGGAGAGTACATTATTTTACCTGTGTTAAAATACTAAATAGGCAAGGAGACTGGAGGAAGTATCTAAGAAGAGTAACGAAGTGCTCTGTTGGCTGCTGTGCTTGTCAAGACTTGGGAAGTCAGACTGTGAGTGAGGTGCAACAATACAAAATAATTTATATTTAATACCTTTCCATTATCCGAAAGACAAGAAAGAAATATTCTTCTCTGTTTCTGGATTTCTGGCTGGGAAAATTTGTGATTTTATGATTTCATTACTTTATTACTTATTCTACTGTTCTGATGTCACCTAGGATAACTGCTGCTTTAGTAAAAAACACTTCTCTACCCAGTTCCATGCAGATTTGAAGTGGTTATCCTTATGGACTGCAAGAAGAGATCACATCAACAAAGAAATTCCATTTTTGTGGCTGGTGTGAGGGCACTTATTCAGTTACCATGGCAGACAAATGGAATATACCGTCTAGTTTTCAATATTTGGCAAATTCTGAGCTACACAGTCCAAGTGGTGCTGGAAATTCTGCAGGTAATGTAGAGTTAAAGGATGTGACTCATCAACACTTATGCTTTCAAAATCAATCCTCTATAGCATGGAACAGCTTCACTCTGAGCCCTGATGTCAGTAAAGGGGATCAAATCCCTCCCACAGTGTGATTTTTAACGAAATTTGGTGCAGAGATAAGTTCATCAGAAAAAATAAAAAATGGGATTCTGTTTGTACTCAGAGGAATCTATAAAATGAAGTTTTTGTTCCATGTCTTATTTTATACAAGCATTTGAATTTTTTTTTTTTTTTTAATTTCTTCTTGGAACATCTTCAATATGATAGAATATTTAAAGTGTATTCTTAAATAGTGGCTGGCAATCTGTGAAACACCATTTTAGCATGAATGAGGTCATATGCTACTAAAATACTACTTATACTAAGAAACAGATGAATTGAAAGTAGCACAACTAAAAAAGGGAGGGCAACAGGTGTTTTATTAGATAGCGGATATTGGCTTTTTTTACATCTATAGCATAACTGATACTTCATCCTAAAAGTTGTTACAAATTTGCATGTTTCTACTACTGAATATCAGTAAGTCATACTGTTCCTAATTTAATCTATGTTCCTTTAAGGTGTTTTTGATGAATTAGACATGGTACCCTCTTCTAGCATATCACCAGTTTCATAATGTGGTACAGGACTGAAAGAATTTTGCTCGGGTACCAGGCATTTGATGACTAGAAGTATGCTGGAAAAGGGAACAGGGCAGGCTGTGCTCCCGCACAAAAACCCTGGAGTTATCAGCATTCTGTAATTACAGAGATGACTGTAAGGTGTATGTGCAGCCTGTTATAAAGAAGTAATTTTTGTGTTGTAATAAATGGGAGAGTAATTTTCTTAGATACACAGATCTTAGTCACCTACTTAGTGATTTATCTCTACCCAAAATTTAAAATGCCTTTGACTATTAATTTCAGCAAGCCTCCAAAGTGAAGCATCCTGGATGTCAATTTTCCCAGTGTTTAAAATTGAGATCTTCCCTAGTTTATTACTATAATTTAGAGAACCTTCTAAAATGTGCTGTTTAAATCCATACTGTTGGGAGTTTTAGCACCATAGACCAAATAATAAATAGATGATAAAATGGTTTCAGTAAAACCATTCAACCTGGTGCTTCAAATTTAATGTTCTG
Source organism: Nestor notabilis (assembly GCF_000696875.1). Taxonomy (NCBI): domain Eukaryota; kingdom Metazoa; phylum Chordata; class Aves; order Psittaciformes; family Psittacidae; genus Nestor; species Nestor notabilis. Next base: position 52,812 of record NW_009927662.1, on the reverse strand, counting down.
TATACAGAATGCTACAATATTCTCACATTCTAAAAATATGCTACCTTCAATAAAGTAGTAGTTTCAGATGACTAATCATCGTGTAAAGCACAGAACTGATATTTAAATGCAAATCAGGGGCCCTTAGGTTTGTGCAGTTTTGGTATCTTAGCACGATTCGCACCTTTCAGAAGCAGCACACCCCTTAGGAGTGTGCGTATTAACCAAAGTACAGGTGATTCCACTTTCTTTGGTACAGTGTGTCTAATAATATAGATTCAACTAGAAACATTGACATTTTAAAAATATGTGTGCAATGGATACAAAATATAAAATGGTTTGAATTCAGTTTGCAAATGCACATACTATTTAAACTGAGCACAACTGAAGTGTCACTCTGGAAACGTGGAGTGTCAGAGCCATCTGGAAAACACACCCCTGGGCTATTCAGACATTTCTGTCCAAGACCCTTGCTGTCATGGCTGTTGAAGATCTTGCATGTCTTAAGATTTTATGTAGAGAGCCTTTTTTAGGTTTTACTGTAATGGCATGTAATGAAGGCATTCATGTCACCTAAATACCATCTGTCCATACAAAGTAGAAGAGGGTCTTATGATCTGGGGGACACCCTGGCTCCATGGAAACTGAAGCAGAATATTTGTAGTGACTTTACTGGAGCTAGGATTTTCTATATCTTCAAACAAATACTTTTGCAGTAACTGGACCTGGAGCTGGAGATCAGTATCAACTGCTGATGTTATTGAGCAGTACTGGTGATGCTATTGAGCTGTAGAACATTATTTGCCATAATGATTGTGATCAGAGACAAATCTCTCTTCCCTCTCCTTCCAAAGGAGACATATAGGAAGGAATCCTCAACCTTGTCAGAAACACACCAAGACAAGAGAAAATGATCAGGGTAGTCAGAGTTGCAGTCCCACTTTTCACTAACTATTTGGGTGAGAGTAGTCTGCTCTGAAATCACACTGCAGTTAAAAAGATGGCCTTCCCAGATACCTAACTAATGGTGTAGCTGCCCATGTCACTGCTGGGGGAATGTCTTCTACCCACAGTTTAGTCATTTCAAAGTATGAAGAAAAAGGTCTTTTGAGGCCACAAGGGCAACTGCTGGTTTCCTGAGGTTTGCACTGATTAAATCAATCCTGGGCTAGGACCAGAAGGTGAGAGGGCAAGGAAGGATGAAAACTTGACTTCAGATCTTCTTGTCTCTATTTGTCCTTAGCTGAGCCAAGAGAATCTAGCAATGTGCCTATACAGGAGCTCTGGGTTAGATAAACCTCTATTCAGAATTTAAAAATATAAAATATACCTTAAAAACACATTTTGAAATATAAAAGGAAGAGAACAGCTTTTCAAGCACAAAACAATAAAAATAAAGATATTCTGTGTAATCATTCCGTAACTCTCCGGTTTTCTTCATTATTTCGAGTGACTGTGCTAACAGTCAATCGAAGAAGTCATGCAGGCAGTACATGTGTGTGGCGCAGCTACAGAAAATAAAAGTTTAAGCTGGAGAAATTCATCTGTGATACTTCAAGATTTATCTACTAATTGCTTGCCTGTGGTTTAAAAAATTGGCAAAAGCCATCTGAAATCGCACTAGGAAATCCTCTCAGTTCAGACAAATCTCTGATTTAGTCAGCTTCAGCTACCACTGCGATCACCAGTGCATCTATAAATACATCTGCTTTCACAACATACGTATTCTGAAATTTGCCCATTGCCTCCTCAGAAGTGCAGGGCTATTGTTACTATTAGACAAGCCTGGCTTGACCAAAGCCAACATGAACCCAGCCTAACAGGCCAAGCCCATCCCTTGTTGTTAGCTTTGATAGCTGCTGCTATCATTTGATAGTTAGCTTGTAGCCTGTCCAAGTTGGCAGTGTCAGCCCAAGCTGATTGGAGCTGCAGACATTTTTGCTGACTGGAGTCATGCTATCTTTGCCAGTTTGCTGGAATAGACACAGACACTGATTGGGTCATGCTGAAAACATTCCTGTCCTATGAAGCAAGTCTGTTTGTATTTTAGGTTTGCCAGGACTAATGAATTAAAAATCTTGGGCTCGCCACAGTTTGCTGCTCAATAATGCCTGTGACAGAAGGATTTTTTCCTCCCTGAAGCATGACAGCATCATAATCCCTCGTCACTGGCAAGGAGAGGAAGGAAAAGCGGAATTGTGGAGAAAAGCGGAAAAGGGTGATCTTTTGGGACAGCAAAGCCTATGGGAAGTGCAGGTAGCAGCATGTTGCCCTGACAGCTGTCTCAGCTTCTCAGACCTTGTCAGTTTGTTGCTATGCAGCAGGTGCAGCCTTTTCTTTTATTGAAGCTTTACTCCATAAAGGCAACGACAAGCCAAGGCAGTGGCTGGCCCTGGATTATACAAGTGCAGACACTCCGCTAAGTGAGGTAAGGCAACAGGTGTGAAAACTGAACTGAATTGATAGACCTGTAACAGCGCTTAATCTGAGTTCTGCTGCAGGTTTTTCATGGAGAAACAGCAGCCAGTTCTATAGGCAATTGTTGTGAAGAAGAGAGCAACTCATTAAATCTCACTAAATTCCAGGTTGCCCACTCACCCTCATCTCTGTCTACAGAGATACTGTTCATGCATGGAGAAGGCAGGTGGGGAACTGGGGGTAGTTGGTCTGTGTGTTTCCTGTATCACTTTTCCTGCACACAGGCTGTTTCCATCCCTCTGTTCTCTGTGACTGCTTTTTGTGATGAAGAGCTTGAGGACTCTGCACAAAAAGGAGTGAAGGAATAAATGCAGTATAGAAAAAATGGATAGCAGGATAACTGCTGCATATAAAGATGAGATTTCTTTTTCTGGATTGGAATAAAATGAAAACACTTTTTTGTGTTAAGATAGAATTCACCCTTGCTTATTGAAGGGGTATTGATTTTGCCCTTACATATTAGGTGGTTAAAAGAGGTAATTTAAAGACATTGCAGACCACAGAGTATGTGACTGGGGTAAAAACCCGTATTTGCTTCTAGCAATAATTTTATGGCAAATTTAAAACCTCTTTCAGAATGCATCATTTTCATTTCTCAGGCTATGATATGAAATGTTAAGTATACTCTTATGTGGAATACCACTTGAGATAGCAAGCAGATGTCAGGGGACTGTGTACCAATACAGAATGATGAACAGCCTTGTTTCAAGGATGTGCTTATCACTTTAAATCTCTTGTTTTCTTCTTCTTTTTTTTTTTTTTTTATTTGCATGGGGAGGTATGGAAGGGAAATATAATAAAGAATTTTTGATTAGTAGTTCTGTTGTTTCTGAAGAACAATGAGATGTCTCAGATGTTTCTTATAATGTGAGGGTCTGGAGGAAAAAAAGAGATCAATAATGCTCAGAAGGTAAAAATCATTAGTCTAATGCAATGTATTTCAAAATAGAATATTTCAGTTGACTCCAAGGATCTTTTCCTGAGTCAAAAAGCATACAATACAGCAGTTTAATTGACTTTTGTTTGTCTCTGCCCAATAGATACCAGTTCAATTTTTGTGTATCTTGATTATTAGTAATAGGGAATAAAGAATGATACCTGATACCCCTCATGTATTAGTAGAAGGAGACACTCTCAGCTCCAAGAAGATTTGTTCAAAGTAATCATTTTAGATTTTTTGCTATTATTTTAGAGAGGATTATGTACTTCAGATAACAGTTTATTGTGTAGCATTGCCACAGAGTAACCGTATCACTCTGCTAGGTAAATATTAAGACAGACAAAGCAAATAGAAAAGAAATGCTGAAATTAATGTGCCAAGTGCAAATCTGATACTCTTCCACTGATTGCAAGGCAGTGATGCCAGGGAAGTGTTTGATTCACTTGTGCATCACCAAGGAAGATTATAATCCCGAAATACTGCTCTGTTCTATTGGCATTCCAAGACTGTCAAATAAATAAGTGTAAATTAGAATGAGTTATTGGGATTTCTGTGCAGTACGATAGCTACTTTACTGAAAAACTGCAAGACTATTGGCTTAGGAAACTGGCTTTTGCTTTCACTAGCTAAATGCTGAGTTGGCTACTGACATGTGGTACAACTATAAGTAAATTAATTGCATTTTCCTGAAGAATTTGGTTTCTAATTGACTGTCGAGTTTTTATCTTTATTTGAAAGTGACTCTCATAACTGTCCATATAGTTGGTATGGGTGCAATGCACTCTGGATAGCATAGTCTTCAGTCCTAAAATAATTTCTTTGTGGGCAGATCTTTTGCGTGCATGATGTTGCACTGACTTCATGTTCTCCACACATGGAGCTAATCAGAAGATTAATATCTGTGCATTTTATGAGCTTTGTGCTAGATATACAAGGAGATTAAGTTTGCATTTAGCTGTTTAATAGAGTTTAACCAAAACTGTTTATTTGTAAGGTTAAATATATATAGTAGAGCTCTGAGTATAACGTTTGAGTGCTCAGAGATGCTTTAATTATACCATTACAGATCAGTAGTGGCTAATTCTTTTGTTGCTCAACAATTCTTTAGTGCCCTGCTTGAAATGAACTAGCAGTTTTCTTAATGGACAGGGTTTCATCTCAGTAAAACTACTTTTTGGGATTGGTGGTCTCAGAAGAAAGACTGAGGACTGAATAAGGTCCCGATCCAGGAGTCAAACCCATGCAGACAGACCCCAACACCTGCACAGAGTTCCACTGAAGAATCACCACCAAGGTTTGGAGACCCAGTAGCTTTCTGACCATTAAGTGTGTGACTATCAGGCACAGTTTGACTGGGGGTGTATGGGTGGAAGGTAGGAGGATGGGTGCCTCCTCATTGACACCATGTGGAGTGGTGTGCACGTTTCCAATCACATGGCAGGCTTGGGGTCATGTTACTCTCAACTCCCCACCCCTTCTTCCTTCTTCACCTTCAGAACCAGGCAGCATTGCCACGAGTCAAGGCTTGCTGAAGGGGCAATGGCGGGGAGCAAGCAGGTGAGGAGAGGGGAAGCTTCCTTTGCCATTGTTCTTTCTAATCTGTAAATAGCAAAAGAAAGGCAGTCTCTGCACTGAATTTCACTCAAATCCTTTTTAAATGGAAAAGTGAAATGGCGCTCCCTTGACTTTGATTCTAAACGTTGCTTAGCTAGAATGAGAAAGGTAGCTATGAATGCATGAAAAGCATTAAAACTCATTTGTTGAATGGTGTAACATGCTCTGTAATAAATATATTGTTTGTATTATTACAGCTGGAACAAACAAGTAAAAGCATTGACTCAAGTGCCCACATGATCACCACCGCCAGGGTACCTGCTGATAAGCCAGTACGAATTGCCTTCAGCCTGAATGAATCCCCAGGTACACTTTAATTTATGGAGTAAACCACAGCGAAATGGTCACTTTAAAATTTTACATGTTCTTACCAGTGTTTACAATATCAAATGAAGTCCAGTGTTATTGGTGGATTTTTTTCCTGCATGATAGCATGTGATCAGTTTTCCTGTCTGATAACTTTTAATGTTTCCGTTAACAATTTCATTAGACTAAAACCATGAGCTTGACAGTTTATATCTTAGCTTTCTTTCAGTAGTTTGAGGAATATAATTTGGATTATGATTAACTGTTGAATTTATCCGCATATGCAGTATGTCTGATTTTAAGGAATTTCAAAACAAGAAAAGAAAAAGGACATTTTGTACTGAGGATGATGCTAGAGCAGGAAGAAACTTTCCTTTCAGTAGGGAGGTTGGAAAGTGCCGCATGTGCCCAGCTTGATGAAAGGTTTCAGGAAACAGATGCCCCACATGGCATGTGCCCTGAGAAAGCAGCAGAAATTTCATTGATGCTTATCCTGTCAGCTAGTGCTGATTGAGTATTTCCCTAAACATACCCTGTACCTACATGGATCCTTTCGTCTTTGGAATAGATATATATTATTAGTTTACACCTTAAGTATTATGGAAGTCTAGAGAAGCTGTTGCCAAACAGTTAAAGTTAGAATGAAATAAAGTAGACCAGAAGCCGTGAAGCATCCCAAAAAAAGTTGACTGTGCTGTAGCTAACGGTGGATGCCTGGAGTCAGAGTTGAGATGTGTTTATGGCATGAAATATAAGGATCTTTGATAACCATAACTGAACCTCGCCGCTGATGAGTGCTTTATGGGATGGTATGCATTGTAGGGTAATGTGTGAGGCTGCTTCCTGAGCTTTGTGCGAATAGTCTCAGTTTAATGCAGTTATCTCATTTTAAAAGTATTTTAGAATATGCGTTATCTTTCCCAGCTAGTTGTTGTGTTATATTAATTTGCAGCTACAAGTCTGAAACAGAATCTTATTCCTAAGCAAGACAATCCAAAAACAAACATCTTCATATATTACTGCATATCAGTTTAAGCTCAGGAGTACACATGTCTATGTTCCCATTTTTGTAAATTAAAATAATTTGGTAATAACATTTTATTATAGAAAGTAATAAGGAATCATTCTTATCTCTCAAGGCATAGTAACACGGCAAATTTCTTACAGGAATTATGGCAAAAACAGGTCTTGAAGAGAGATGTAAAATAAAGGGGAATGCTCTTACAAATTATGGAAAAAGAATGCTTATGTGAGATCCTGAAGACAAGTCAGGGAAAGCTGAGACCATGGGAAAATCAAAGAGGGCAGAGTAGTTTGTGACAAGAGACGACAGTAGGAAATGACAAGGTTGTGAATAGCTTGGAAGAAGATGACATGAAAGGCAGGAAGCCTAGCTTCCTTAACATTGCATCATATTTTATTTTTTACTTTTCTACCATGCTAATAATTCCAGCCTCTCTTCTAACATTTAGAGAATTAAACTCAATTACAGAAAGGTAATCTTTTTCTGCTACATTTTGTTAACTTTCCCATAATTTTGAGTCCTTTTTTGTCTATATACAAGTGTTCCTGTAGTATGCAATCCAGAATCTCTTTGAGTACTGATTAAACAGCAACCAGTAAAGTTGCTGTTTAAGGAGTGTTGAATGTGCAAAGGAGGGCCAGCTCCTCTGCATCATATCCCCTTGGGGTCTACCAGGAGGTGTAAAACAGCATACTGTTTTACCATGTCCCTCTTGCTCTTCGTGGTAAGCCTGAACTTGGTTATTACATTTGATATGTTTAAATGAGGCAAAGGAAAAAAACTTTTACCAGCTTTGAAAATTTCCAGCAAACCATCATTGAATCGAGAGAGTACAAATAATTATTTAACACTTTATTTTTCAAGTTGAGCTACAAGAACATTTTACAGATAGACCTCTAGGTATTCCATACTTGGCTTTTGTTGTTGTTGTTGTTCTTGTATTTTTTTTCCTGCTTATTTTTTTATATTTAATCTTTTTTTCTCCTTGACAAGGAGAAAAAAACAACAAACAGGTGTTACCTACTGTGTGATGGTAAATCATCAGTTAAGGCTTGTGTACTGCTTGGGTTTATACAAAATGTTCTTCACCGGGGCTAAGTGCTGAGGCAATCTGTCTGACTTAAGCTTTTCCTTAAATTCTACCTCACTTGAAAAGCACAGTGACAGATTTCACCAAGAAAGGCTTGCATTCTCCTTCCAGGGGCTGTACAACTGCTTACTAGGAGGAACTGGCAGCATAACTAGATATAAAAAGGGGAAATGGAATGTTTCTTCTGGGTGGTGATTATCTCACTGGCTAGGATTGTAACCAAGCACTGGGTGTGAGGAGCAGCGAAAGGAGAAACTGCTCTCAACTCATGAGAAGAGATTAGTTTGTGTTAACTGACCTACAAGACTGGAGCTAGCTTATCCTGAATGTGCAAGAAATAATTTAATTGTGTTATATTATTTGTCAGTCAGCATCTGGTGACTGAAATCCTGGTCAACTTTGAGCAGAATTTTAATGTGAAAGTAGGCTAACCAGTTCCTTAAAAGTCTCAGGAGCAGCCCATGAGTGGGTGCTATATAAGAAGTTTTATTGCGTATCTCTTATTCATGTATATATAGATATATATGTTCAGCTCTTTTACTCAGGTTCACTAAACTGGCATCAAACATAGGTTTCTCAGGGTGTGTCTGCACACTGTATTACACCAGTATGACTTAAGGTACCATTCTAATTTAATGAATTTGTAACCTATTATTTCAGCCTATCTTGTATCACTTGGAAAATAATGGTGTTCCAAAATTTAAATGTGTTCCTAAGTTGAAAGTTCACTGCAGTTTATCAACATCAATTTAACTAAACAAATTAATTTCAGTGTGTCCTAATTTACATCACTGACTTATTTACTGAACATATTAATATACAATGATTATAACAGGAATTTTATTAAATTTAGAGAAGTGGGTTTGTTTTGTGTAATAGTTCTAAAGGAAGGTTTGTAGGTAAACATCTCTTCACTTTCCCTCCTAGAATGAAAGCTTGACTCTAGGTGAAAAGTTCTGCTAGTGACATGTGGTGATAAATTTGATATTATTATTAATAATAATAATAAGCTGGGTTTGATATTATTAGTAATATCTTTTGTTTGAAATTAATCTACCTCTGATAGTACTCTCCAGAAAAATCACTGATAACAAAGGCAAAGCATACATCTCCTGATGAAACTGCAGACAGTGGAAAATGTAATATTTTTGCAAGCATAGCAAAAGACTTATTTTACTCTTCTTTTGCCTTTGTTATCCTAGTGACCATGAAGAATCTTTTGCTTTTATAGTTGATCATGTAAGACTGTTTTGTAACAGTTGCTTCTTCAATAGCAACCTTCAAATCTCTCCTCCATCCTCACTTTGGTTGTAATGGCAACAGAGGCTTTCCAGCAGATAAGATATTGGCTGAAAACCAGTGGGGGTTGCTAAAATATATGGCTAAAACGTAAGAAGCTAGTTTTCTAAAACTACACCCAGCCTACAAGTAAATGGCTTGATCTGTGGGAAATTAGACAGGAACTTAGGTGAGATACCCTCAAAGGGATCGTGGCTGTGCATTCATCTGAGGATGCTTTAGGCTTAGGTGAAGGTATAAGTAGCAGGATGGTTTTGCTCTTTTCTGTTATGGGCCGTTTCTATTTTGGGAAGGTCCACAACTCTTATTACTGAGCAAGCCTTCATAGCCTATTCCTGGGTCAGGCAGTGACCATTCCCCACTATTTTACGAGTGAGGTAACTGTGAGGTTGTGTAAGGTCATGTCAAGCAGGGCTGTGAATAGAAGCCTGGGAGCTTCACGCAGCAGTGCCAAGTCTCAGTCACTTAGCCACACAGCCTTCCAGGACGAATACGATGGGTCTATGCCTGCCTGTCAGTAAACAGGCTGGAGCTTCTGGATCTCACTGTCCTCCTAGGCCCAAGACTGGACCCTGATACACAGTTTACCAGTGTTGTCCCACTGTGATTTGTGGTACTTGCAGTTGAGTTTGGGCACTTTTCCTGTGTAAGAGCTGATCCACTTACAGGATAACAGCCTACTTATGTTACTAATTTAATTCTTTAATTTAGGAGGAAGAGATCTGAATACACTTACCCACGCATGTAGGAGAAAAAAATAGTACCTGATTGTATAATTAAAGACTGGATCATAACTCAGTTACTCAAGGAAGCAGAGCTGTCATTGGCATTTCCTATATTTTGATTGCTTGATTTAGCAACCTTAATATGCTTTCAACACATTTAAATTTTTATGTTCTATTTCTGTCTTTGTGAAGATCCTTGAGAAAATGGAATTTGCAGATTTATACTGCAGGTAAATCAGATGTTGTTCTTAAAGTATTCATTAACTATTGCCTGTAGCTCACAGCTCAGCTAAATGGAGCAGCTATATAGGAAGAGACTGGGGTGTTACACTTAATTGTACCAGATATTGTGTCAGCCAGCAAAGTGTGAGGGATTTTGTTCATTCATCTATTTGATGGAGGTCTGAGCTACTGGAATCTCCAGAGGCCAGAACATGATTAAATAAGTGTAGCTTTCCAGAAAGCGTGATTCATTCTCAAATGTACAACATTAACATATATCAGGGGACTGAATGCATCAGGACATCACTGAGAAGTAGTAAGCCTTTTCAATGAAGACAATCAGTCTTAATACAGTACAACCCTCTAAATCAGATGGCTTGTGTGAATCTCTGTACCATATGTTAGAAACCCACCTCTCTTGTATGAATGGGTACAATCAACAGAGAGACAAGAACTCACCTGGGCAGTAGATTGCTGCTCAGAGAACACACCCAATGACCCACACAGCTCCATGCCCAGATGGAAAGGAGGCAATGAAAAGAGACAAAAGGAAGGAGTCACTTGGATGGGCAGAAGAGCCTTGTTAAGAAGTTGTGGTAGGAAAGGAATGGGCTAGTGTTGTTTGTGAAGGTGGGTAACATTCATTTTTAGGGAGGAGGCTCAGGGAAGACCTTATCACTCTCTACAACTACCTGAAAGGAGGTTGTAGCGAGGGGGGGTGTCAATCTTTTCTCCAAAGTAAGAAGTGATAGGTCAAGAGGAAATGGCCTCAAGCTGTGCCAGGGCAGGTTTAGACTGGACATTAGAAAAAATGTGTTCACCAAAAGGGTTATCAAGCATTGGAAGAGGCTGCCCAGGGAAGTGGTTGAGTCACCATCCCTGGGGCCATTTAAAAGATTTGTAGATGAGGAGCTTAAAGACATGGTTTAGTGGTGGACTTGGCAGTGCTGTGTTAATGGTTGGACTTGATGATCTTAAAGGTCTTTTCCAACCTAAACAATTCTATGAATCTATGATCGTGAAAACTGAGCAGCTAACCTTGTTTCCCTTACACAAAGCTACCCACCACAGCACTTAAGCATGAAGGAGGGTCGGCTGGGCAGCATGCTTAGGGAGCTTGTTCTTTTGTTGTGGTGTTAATTTGTTAGTTTTTATATAGTTTTAATGGTCAGAGAGCTGGCTCTGACATAGAAGAGTACTTTGTCTCAGCCCAGCTGATGGAAAGCAAAAGGAGGAAGTAATTTCCCCAGAGACCCTCCCTCAGATGCTCTCTGTTATAATGACAGATTTCAGCAACAAGCAAAGCAGATGATGAACCTGATGAAACAAACACAAAAGTCAAACTATCCCACACACATGAACCAAGTCTTTGATTAAAAAACTGTATGTGCAGAGACGTCATCTTGTAATTGGGGTAAAGGTACTTTACCTTTAGTGCACTTTTATACATAGACCTTCAAAATTAGTTTTCAGGATCAGGGAAACCAGGAAGTGCTACTCATTTAGAAATAATGCAACAGATAACTTTAACTTAGGTGGTTGTAATGACGTCCCTAATCTGACTCTTTCACAGCATAGGTTAGTGCTCTTAAGGTTGCTGGGATGGCCATAACATTCATGTGTACGTTCTTCCTCCTTTCTCATTTTCTTTTGACCAGAATCTTGATTCATTTTCAGGTGCAGCAAATTGTAGTCTCTGATTTTCTTCTATTTTTTTTTTTTAAGCAAAATATGTTTTCAACAACTAGCTTGAATCCTTTCTTTTATGACTGACAGGGAAGGGAGCAGTAAAATAGTGACCCCAGGTGTGTGATGCTTTTTGTATCTGGTGAAGAATCAGCCTAGTTATTTTCAGGGTTCTGTGGTACAGAGAAGCCACTAACTTTATTATAAAGGGAGTCTTTGATTATGTCAGTGATTCCTTATGCCAATCAAAGCACCCATTAAATACTGCTAATAGATTGAGAGAAGGAGAAAAAGAGCGATTTCTGAATTCTGTTGTCCAGTTAAAGACATGTAGAATAGAAAAGAACAAATACAGACAGATAAGGAGATAATTTTGAGAGTGTTTTGATCTTTAGATTATTTTCTTTGGCATTTCAGAAATTTTCAGTGTTTCTGATTTTTGGAGTCATAGATTTTTAAGGCTGGAAGCCAATGTGATTTTGTCTGATCTCCTGCATAACACCCACTGTTCAAGCTTGTAAGGGAAATAGTGACTTTTAGAAGAAAATGCAAGACTTTGTATCTTTCCTCTTGACTTTCTGAAAATATCCTCAGTTAAATTTCAGGAGGTGAATGACAGCTGTAATTTGCTTTCCCCTTTTGTGATATATAAACATGTTTAGGTTTTACCAAGTGATCTTTGCTGTTATTGTTGTGGTTGTTACTTTGACGACAGTGAAATACAGACTGACCTGATGCAGTAATTTATTTCACTGAAAGCTTTTCTTTTTGTGGAAAGCAAGATTGCAGTTAGCTGTGCGGATTTCTGTTAATTTTTGTAAACTGAATACTTCAGCTGAAAATTTCAGAGTAGCCTAAGAGAATTGGGAACTCAGAAAAATTTCAAACCACTGAAGTTCTCGACTTTTCTCAGTGATATTCTGCACATCAGACGATGATTTAAACAAGTCTTAAACTAGCATAACTAAAAAAAACCCTAGCAGCTGTTCAATGGATGCTAGGGCAGGCCCATTATAAAATGTACTATGGTATGCCATAATGGTTAGGATACCAATATGTTCTATTTTTAGTACCATTGACTCAGTCACTTGAGTTTAAAAAATAAGCAGGGAACATCTGTTTATTGAAAGGATTTCCTCTAGTAATTTCTCTCTCCATCCCGTCCTTTTAAAAGTATTTGCAAACATTTTTTTTACAGGTTCTTTTCTGAAGATAATCCAATATATTTTCTCTATTCTGTCACTGTATTAATTTTGTTTTCTTATTAATATCCAATGCAGTGGAAAAGTAATCTTTGGCTGATATTTCCTTACAATTCTTGGAGTTGTTTTTGCTTTGTTTTTCTTATATTAAAAATTTTTGAGGTCCCTCCTTAAAAGCTACTGTACCAAAGATTGTACTTCTGGAATTGTCAAAACAAATAGCAGCTTAGCTGCTGTCCACAACTCTGGTCCAATATCTCTGTCAGAATATTTAACAGCTATTCAGCCAAATATTTGTAAAGCAGCTGTACCCCTAGTCAGACTGAGCCCTACTCCATCCTTCCTTTTAGCCTTGCTGTATGATTCATCTTTCTTTTTTTAGAATATTAGCCTATTTTTAAATTTTGTACAAGAAAGCAACAGCAAATTAAAGGTAAACACTTACATATCAGTGTGTTACAATTCTATACAATTAAAGCTATTAAAGTATTTTCCAGAATGGACATGTTTGTGACATGGCATAAAAAATGAAGGGGGCGGTGGTGGATATGACTTTTTGATAATACTAGCAAAACATCTATCCCATGAAAATATATAAATTCACTTTGTTTCCTGAGGAAATTAAAGAGGTTTTGCTTTTTCCCCCTGTATCACTGTAGGTTTTTTCTTCTCTGGGCATTCCCCCATGTTTATTCTTCATAGGATAAGGTGAATTATTTTACTTTTTCTCATGAACCTGCTTTGCTGCATGACCACCGAGGGCAAGATGAAAGAAAAACAAATATTTGACAAATAATTAAATCCTAGTCTGTATTCTGTAAGAATATTCAGAATCCTGCTTTGATACATGGTCGTCTTGTTGGAGTTCTGTTATGGTGTATAAGTCTGCCAGCACAGAGCAGGTTGCAGGATCTGACCTATGTTAGCAATTTTGTCCTACGAGAGCCGTCCTTATTTAATTCTGACACATTACAAATAACTGTAGTAAGCTTGTTAATAGTAACCTTCTCTTGACCTCCCGTAACCTGTAGTAAGATGCATAAACAGTCATCACAATCCAGTGCAAAACTGATAGTGTGAAAGTCACTGAGAAAGAAATATTGCAGTGGCTAGCTGTGACGCCACTGGGTATGATTCATATTTCTGATCTTAGTCCAGCTACTAGTGGGCAGGTGTCCACTTCACAACACTGACGTAACTGGCACAGTCTGTCCCACCTTTGCTGGCAGCCTGTACTAAAAATAAAGAAATAAATAAAAACACAGTTTGGCCTGTTGTCATGAATCAAGTAACTGTAGCTCATAAGGATTGTTATCTACAGGTTAAAGACATTCCTTTGCAGTATGGAGAAATTTGTGGTGCCTTCCTCATGCTGATCACGTCTGTGTAGGTAACAGTCTTATCGTTCCAGGGTTGCCAGGCTGGCTTGTGTGTTCTGTAGTTGCCTTCGGGTGGTGGGAGAAAAGTTTTCTGTTATTGTTGAGTTAGCCCTGGCAAGTCATTGTATTGTGATGGAGAAGATATCTTTCCCTTCATTCAGGTAGCGAACACTTTGGTAATAAGGATGCTGTACCTAGAAGATTCTTTACTTTGCAGTGTAATAGGAAGCTCAGGAGGAAAAACTGTTTGTTTAGATTAATTTTTCTTATTAAGTTATCACATGTTCTACTGTGTTAACTGGCTTTGTTTAGTTTCTTAATCACGGCAATACAAAATAGGCTTTTGTCTTTCCATCACCTAAACATTTACTTATTGCCAACCCCCTTGTACTTTCAAGGAGTCTATGGAGGTATCTCAAGGGTAGAAAGATAAGCAGATGATGAGGTGTTTCCAGGATCACAATATTATTGTGAATACATGCAATGTAGAACAGCATTAAACAGATCATTTGAAATGCCCTTTTCAGCAGACATTGACTTTTAACATCATGTTTACCTTTTAGACGATGCTTCCTCTGAAAACTTCCCTTTGGCTTTTCCAGAACTAGATCAGCAGCTTCAGGTAAACCTTTTCACTACAGTTCTACTTCACATTCACTATACTTGTTATGATAAAAAACTTCTGGTTGCTACAGTAGAGTGAAAGTGGTGCTTCTCTAACCTATTAATATTTAATAAGACTGTATATTTCCACAGAAGAAAACATTGTCTTTTCAAGATCTGCAGAAAAATTTGTATAACATTTTTAATCCAGTTGTAGGGAGATGACTATTTTAACCATCTCACCCGCCTTTTAAATTTTTTGTACAATTCCTGTGAAAACACAACAGATACTGCAGTGCTGCAACGAAGAGAATTCTTGTAGTTTTGATGAGAGAAGGAATGAGGCAGGTATTATATTCTCATGCCTACAGGCTGTGCTTAGACTGTTACGATCAGCTTTCTCTGAAGCATTCCAGGAGAGTGCAAAGGCGTATTTTGTAGTGCCATCTTATCTCTAATCTTGTGTGACTAAAGCCAGTCATCAGGATTGGTAGGAACCTCCTCCACGTTACTCTAGTTCATGCTGCATAGCCAGCAACCCTAATGGTTACCCTAGCAAGTGTCTGCAGACAGCACAGGATAAAAGTGGTGAATCTTTTTGTGACCAGTCCAATTTGTCAGCGTAGCACAATGGAGCCTGGGTACACAGGAAAATCAGATGGCAGTTGATGGCAACTCCATGGTTCACTAGGCACAGAGCCAGTTCTGTATCCAGGGATTATTTCCCTTTCCTCTGTGGCGGTACTGGAGTGCTTGTTGGCTTTTGTAAACTACTTCAGATCATCTGTTTCCCAGGAGCATTTAGACTTCCTCTAATATTTCAATATGAACACAGTTGTTTCCTGAGTGTAAATTGAGAAAGGCATTAGCAGACCATGTTGTCCATTAATGTCATCCTTCCTGTCCCCATCAACTCGTGAGACAACATTGGAGGGCTGCTGATTTAAAGGATTGACTTCTCTTCTGTTGCTCTCATCAAAAGGATGACTGAGGAAGAAATGGAGGCTGACAGAGACTCATCTTGCTCTAACCCTCTAATACTGAGAACAGGGGCAAGTTCCTTAGGTGTAACTAGAAAAGATTAAAGGAATAAATGGCAACCTAAGATCTGGGCTGAAAGGAATGAGGTAGTATGTTGGCCTTTTAATTCCACTGGTCTTTCAGTGCAGCAAAGATGATCAGTACTCTTTTTCCCTCAGAAGAATTAAACTTGAGAAAAGCAATATTGTTTTGTGGCTGAAGAATTGAAAGAACCTGAATTCTGTTTCCAGCTCTGTCAGTGACACATTGTGTGATCCTAGAGGAGTTGCTTCATGCCTCTACTCATCTCTGAAATGAAGTTAATATGTTTCAGCTTTTTTGTTGAAGAGCATGGAGATCAGTGGGTGAAGAGTGCTCTAAAAGAGCAAAGTATGATTTCATTACTGTTATTGGTACATAAAAACAAGATTACTAGTGTTAGATGTAGGTACTTTGCAGGCCAAGTGATGATTTTTTTTTATTAGGACTTTTACGACCCATTTCTGCAACATATAATGTACTCTAAATGTGTAATTCCATGATAGACTGAAATTGCTCCTCTGGAAGCATTCGGGTCTGCTGGATAAATAGCAGCCATTCTGTCAAAGTCTTTAAGTATGCACCAGTCCAGTTCCACTAAGTACACTCTCTTGGTCTGTTAAGTACCTGACTTTTTTTCAAGAGAACCTTCCTTTATTCTCATGATCTCAATATGATATCAAATTCAAACAATCAATCAAAGGCTTTGATTCAGATAATGTTCTTTTTATTATCCTTCAGAAACTTTTTTTGGAAACACTGAGATAGTTGAAAGAATAACTTATGAGAACTATCTGTCTGACTCAACCACTCAAAAGTATAAAATTAATGGTAGTGCTTCATCTTTTAGCTTTTCAAGCTTATGTGCATATTTAAGTTTAGATGCCTTTATCTTCAAACAGAGGCAGTTAAGTCAACACAGGGTTCTGAGCTGATGCAGAGGTAACAGTGCATTTAGCTTTAGCAATGAAAACTTGAATTTTCTTGCTTTTGTCAATCTGGATCACAGCTTAAATTTGTAGTGATTTAATGTAATTACATTAAGTTTATACTGTTTTAAAATTTCAAACAATAACTGTAAACAAGGTTATAATTTGCCTAGTTACATTTTCTTTTTTTTTTTTTTTAATGTTATAATCCAAACTGCTAAGTGTGTGTCAGCCCTGTATAGCAGGTGGTTGCAATTTAGGTAAACATAACCACACCAGTTTTGAAACAGGTATTTCCTGTATTACAGAAGCAACCTACAATATGGGCTTCCCTTGTCATTCCACCCATGTCTTTGTCCCAAAGTTATCTAGTATAAAGCAGTACACATTAAATGTCATCTAAATGAACCCTTTAATCAATTGTGGCATAGCACCCTGAAATGCTTGAATTTATAAGAATGCTGGTACATATTTTCATAATAAAAGTATGACATCTAGAGTCACAAGATTTTCATCTCTGTGCCATAAATGTAGTCAAAAGCATTTGTATTTTATTTAAAGAAACAAACTGTAAATGCAGGGTAGGTAGCTATATAATAATAGACATAAAAAGAAAAAAATATAAATTCCAGGTTTCAAACATACAAAGGAAATTTTTGAAACCTGATTTAAAAACAAAACAAAAACTAAAAGGCCTATCTTCAGGTTGGGTTTCGAAAGCAGCTTGAAAGCTATGTGTGTTCACTGAGTGACTTGGAAAATCAGAGCCTTAGAATTTTATGCATGCAGGCAGCAGACCACAGCCTGAGTACCAAGCAATTTGCACCTCTGTTTTAGGCTTCAAGCCCTTGTCCTCCTAAGTTAGGCCTTGGCAGACAACTTGGTTGTTTGAGCAGAATTATCTAGTGTTCCCACTTCTCCTACCACGATCCTACCATACCTACTCCCTGGGCACTGGTATCCAATGGCAGGGCAAAGTTCAGTGAAGCCTCTCCCTGACAGGGTAGTAAACCCTGCTGTCCAAGCACCAGTGCCAACTTTATAAAGGCAGAGGTAGGACTGGCCAGAGAAAAGGTATTTCTAGGAGGCTAACTACAAATAGCTAATTCTCTATAAGGGCTCTTACTAAAGGACAATCCTGGTTGAAAGTTACAGCTTCTTACTGAAGCATAAAAATGATCAGTCTAGTGTCCTGACCTACTACCTAGGTTCAGACCAAAATGTTGTTTTCTCTAACTACCTTTTTGAATGTTACATTTTTCTAATACTCTGAGAGAAAGAAATTCCAAGAAGCAATTTGTAAGAAAGTAATATCAATTCTCTAACTCAAAAACTTTGCTTTTGGTTTGTTTGTTGGTTTTTTTGTTTGTTTGGTTTTTTTTGTTTGTTTTATTTTGGTCTTTTTACTTAAAATAAAAATTAATGTATGGTCAACCAGACAGTTTAAGCTATATGAGGGAAAAGCCTGGTTCTTTTGCAGCTTTATTATTAAAAAAACCCATGAAGTTGTTCATTATATGCTACCAGTGAAGCAATGCTCATATTAATCAGTTTCTTGCTTTCAATTCCTTTTGTTTGCAGTACTGGAAATTATTCTTTTCCCACTGACAAGCAACACTTTAAATGAGAGTAAAGCACTTGCCAGTGTCATTTCTCCCCATCCTTGTTTGAGCAGTGCAGTGGGTAGTGCAGGGAGGGTAGGCTTGCTACATTTGTCAGTTTGTTATTGGGAAATCTTAACCTTTGCCTTGTGCAAAAGTTGGACTGGGCATTGGAAGGTGCTTCCTTGATTAGCTGCATAGTGGGTGGTGGCCCCTGTGACAGACACTCTACTACGGGTTATCTGCTATATTTAGACACCTAGATCAGCATCTAAGGCCTCGTTGTTTAGGTCACTGAATACAGAGGAAGGTATCCAGTGTTAAGCACCCTCATTACTGTGCCCTGTGTGCTGTCCTATTCCAGCATTTCCTATGACTTGCTCAGTTCATCTCCACCAGTCTTTATTCCAGCTGGGAGTTTGATCCTGAAGAGGGAAGAAAACAAGTCACATATGGATGCACAGGGTGTTCTGTAATTCTTTATCATCTCTTCTTATGGAATCATGAGATTGAAAGAGGCATTTATGTCACATTTTGTATTACGAATCTGTTGAGATCAGTGGGGTTAGATGGCTGTAAAATTGCTGCAACAGAGAAAAGGCTCCAACCATTTATAATTTTTTATTTGTTAAGTCAAGGGGTATTTTTTAATGCTTTAGTGGGAAATATCTACGTGAAAGAAGCAAGGAAAAGATTACGAAAGGGACAATTTGTTGTGTGAGATACCAGCATTTAGCAGAACCCTTGTTTACTCTGAAACTTTAATAATGGAACTGTTGCTTCTACTGAATGCTAAGATTCTTGCTAGATGCATACAAATTATTTTAGAAAGTTTAAAAGTATATTGTATTTTTAAAGAGTATGCTGTATTTTTTAAATATGTATTAAATTACAAGAGAGTTCACAGAGTACTGTGGTGCTCTATAATTAGATTTGATTTCCTATGAACTTGATAAGTCTCCTGTAATGCTGCAGTGATAACTGTGATCTTAAATTAGATTATGTAAGACATGAATGTTTACAAAGTAAGAGCATCACTCTAAGGTTAGAAAAGAATGGAAAATCTCTCAGAAAAGTAGAGCAAAATTCTCAGTTTCTCTCATCCAGTTGACTTCCATTGTTTGGAGGAAAGAGAACTGCTTACTTTCATGATAAAACTAGACTAGACTAGATAGATTCTAGACTAGATACCTAAAACTGGTTGAAGAGAACAAAAAGTAGCTGCAATATGCAGCTATCACTTTGCTTGGAATAATGTGGTTTCTTTCATCATGGAAAAAATATACGAGGCCATATAATGAACATAGGCCTCATGTAAAATATTGGCACTGAACTTTCTGATTTTCCGGAATAGTCTAACTGAAAATTACCAAAACTACAAAAAGTGAGGCCAGTGCTAAAGACTGCCTTTGAAATGAGTCCACATGCTCAGCTGTCAAAACTGCACGCTACACTTTTTCTTTAAGATTCAACCTTTTCAGGAGAAAGTTTTGATTTTTGTTCCCCCGTGATACAACCAATATGTAAATGCAAACAAATGAAGGTGAATTAAAAAAATAAACCATTTCAGAGTTTTAAAACACTTGGGTGACACTATCAACTATACAACCTCTGTGGACATGTAATGCTGATATTCATATGGCAAGGCAAAACACAGTTTGTCATGGGAGTGGCGAAGCAAAAAAACTGGTGAAAACTCTCCTTTTCTGTCCCCCAACAAAAAAGTAATTAGAACAGCTCCTTCAGCCTTTCTTAAGAAACAGGCAGAACTGCTCAGGCTCTTTCTATTTTTTCATAAACTGCCTTTGCATATCATCTTCCCACATCTTTCATACCTGGATTCCAAACAAAAATCTACATAAACAGCACATATGTCTTGTAAAGATGTACGTAGATACATGCAGTTATGAATAGCCTATAACAGGATCTCTTAGTGTCTACTTGCTGGTTTCTGTAGAATGTTTATTAGTGTCATAGTGTTATTCAACAAAATACAAGGAAAAATCAGACCTTGTTGAAAATTCGGCATAGTAGGAGAGACCACTATTGTGACTGAAAGCTGTAGCTTTTTTACTAACTTAGTGAACAAAATCAGAGATGTGTGCGCATATTTTGCCAGCACAGGAAAATGAGGGTGGATGATGGTGAAGCCTGAAATAAGCAGGATTAAAAGTAGCAACTGTTGCCGTTAAATATAACTTTTTTTGGCAGGGGTGGTTTTTGCTTATGTAGCAGGTATGCTTTTATATATATTAATTTATGGATGGACAAGATACTTCACGAAGTTACAAGCTTGGGCTGTCCTAAGGAGAAATTAAAGCATGGCAATTGGCTTCTGAGTGAAAAATATATATACTGCAAATTCAGCTTTATTAAGAATTGTTGTAATTAGTCTCCGATAAACTAGCGAACTAAAAAAATAATTAAAAAAAAAGTATACAGACTTCATGGATGAAAAATGCTTTCTGCTGGGAATTCCAGTTCTTCTCTGGAATGCCATCAGGGTAGCATCTGCAACACTTCCCATGGCCTGGCCACAGGCATTCAAAGAAGTCATTCCAGGTGGAATGGAAGTTGCTGGAGCAGGTCCAGAGAAGGTCAACGAAGCTGGTGAAGGGTCTGGAGTGCAAGTCTTATGAGGAATAGCTGAGAACTGGGGTTGTTCAGTCTGGAGAAGAGAAGGCTCAGGGGGGGACCTTATTGCTCTCTACAACTACCTGAAAGGAGGATTTAGTGAGGTGGGGATTGGTCTCTTCTCCCAAGTAACAAGTGATAGGACAACAGGAAATGGGCTCAGGCTGTGCCAGGGGAGGTTTAGATTGGATATTAGGAAAAATTTCTTCACCAAAAGGGTGCTCAGGCATTGGAACAGGCTGCCCAGGGAAGTGGTGGAACCACCGTCGCTGGAAGTGTTCAAAAACCGTGTAGATGAGGCCCTCAGTGAAACGGTTCTGTGGTGGGCTTGGCAGTCCTGGGGTAACGATTGGACTTGGTGATCTTAAAGATCTTTTCCAACCTAACTGATTCTATGATTCTATGAATGGGGAGCAGAGAAAGACTGTTTGGATAAGCTAAGGGAAATAGAAATTTCATCTAGGATGCTTAGAGGAATGCAGCTTTGCCAAGACATAGGTCTTGGGAAGTATATGAGAACTCTTTGTAAGTACGTCTCAGGGGTAAAACAGGTAGGACAAAGAACCACCATTTGAATGAAAGATAGATATTCCTGGCACAATGAAAGACTATACAAACCAGTCTTCAGGAAACCCATACTGGAAATAACACAAGTACTTCTAATCCTTGGTGAGGCTCTGGGCCAGTCTTACAACTGGGCATGGGACTTCAGGTTTTGTAAAACAGAACTGGACGAGCCTGTGAACTGCAAGATTTGCTTCTGATAACAGGGGACTGGACTTTCTGATTTTGCAGCCTCCTACCATTCCCCTTTAGGTGATATGGGCTAGTCAAGTAATTGTTACTATTCTGTTAATACTCTAAATGTCTGCTGGCTTGTTGGAACAAGCAAGTTTTGCCTCTGTTTCTGCATTTGTTCTTCAGGAGTTTGCCCTGCCATTTTCTGAAAATACTTCTCTTGGTGGGAATAGATGTTTCATTAATTCTTTGCATTCTCGTTTATGTCGAAAAAGTAGTCTGTTAGACATGGGTAAAATAATTTATCTGTGTTTCTGTGTTTGCTTGAATTTTCTGGTGAGCAGCAAAGAACTGGCCAGACTTCCATCTCTCCATTTTTTCTTGCAATTGGAGTAGAGATGTTTCCTAAATAATGAATGTATAAACCTGTTTCACGTCCTGCTGGTCAGAAGTTACTCACAGACACTGTAGGTACTATCTCAAAAATTTTTCTTAGAAATTTCATATTGAAAAATAGCAAACCAAATTGCCCATTCATACAGAAACATAATCAAATTTACATTTTGAAGTGCAAACACACTCAAAATTTAAAAAAAGTTCTTGATACAGAGCATTTTATGAACAGAATATTAGTAAACTGATTGTATCTTTTGTTGTCAGTTTATTTTGAGTGATAAAATATCAATGTAAGAAAAAATGACACTGAAGAGGAAACAATGATAGGAAGGGGTTTGAAAGTCAGCAACTGGTCTAAGTGGGAATTAGATACTAAGTCTCAGCATGACTAGATAATTTTTAGCTCTCTATATATATCATTTGAGTGGGAAGCTGGAATATAGAAATTGAATGCTGCTTGAATTTTTGAACTGGTTTAAGCCAGCCAGATTTGCGGAAATGAAGTTGGAAGCAAAAGCAAGATTTTTATTTTTTTTTTTCTTTTGAAGTATCACCATCTGGGGACTTTCACCAGAGTTACTGTTCAAAATTGTTTTATTGTGACGCATTTCTTGTTTGCTGATCTCTGGTAGATACCAGAGATGCTACTTTGGCTCACCCTTGCATTCTTGGATTAGAGCACTGAGACTTCTATATTCTGTCTTGTTAAATTTATGCTTATTATTTGGGTGGCTATGTGAATGGTGTTATTGCTCATACACATTGAAATGCAATTAAAAGCCCTTTCCTAAGGACCAGATGCATCAAGTAGTGGACTGCCCTTTCCCTGGGTTCTCAAATTCTCCGAGCACAGAGGGAATGAAACAATATGCTGTGAAACAATTCTGCCACAGCATTTTTACATTTCAAACATGGAAAATGAGTGTTTGTGTTAAAGTTTTGGTGAGGAGCCACATGCTATCTGCAAGTACTTGCGAGGTCCATGCATTAGTTATATCTGTGCATTAGGGTACATCTGAAGCCAACTTACCCTGCCTCCTGGATAAAAATAGTTTTAATCTTTGTCTCTGAATATGTTTAGTAAAATTTGAATTTCCAATTTAGCTAAACAAATCTTTACCAGATCATAAATATAAAAAATCTGAAGACTTGTGCTTTCCCTAACAATGTCATTGAAGAAATATTATACTCCAGGGAAGAGTCAAAGAAGGATAAGAAGAAATAAAAAATAATCTACTTATATTGTGAAAGGCAATTGGATGTTATTTAACTGGACAGTAAAGGAACTATTTTAAGTGCTTCCTTTTGCTTCAGACAGGTGGCTCAAGCATGCTATTTGGAGTTCATTTACAGTCAATTGATTCATGGCTAATAACTTAAAAATACTACACTTCCTGAAAGTGTTATAGCCAAAATATTACAGTCAAGCCTGAAGCCTGAATTAAGTTCCTTTTTAAGGAACAAAAAGCACTGACATTTAACTAAACCATATTTTTAAGATCTTGGATGAAAATCATATGAGAAGTCCCAGGACAGAGTGGGTTTATTTGCTGTATTTATCACTCCAGTGCGCATTGGAAAAGAAAAAATAAACTAAAATCTTGCTGCAATAATGTTGGTATTTAGGTTAGGAGGTGCAGTGCTTTTGCCTTTGCTGTGTCTTTTTTTATCTGTTTGGTTTTCATTTTTTTGTTGGGTTTTTTTTTTAGTTTATGTCATCCTAAACTCAATCTCACCTGCACTTCTCATGGAAATTTAAAACACTTCAGATATATAACTGATTTAACTCTCATGACATTTCTGCTAACTAAATATATCCCCTTCTACAGGAACTAAAGATGCAGAGAAACTCAGTATCTTCTTCAGCAAACTACTTACAGCTTGGGGCATTACTGGGATAGAACCCATAATGAAATCTTGGCTGCACTGGAGTCAGCCCTGTAACTCCTGCTGAGCTTACTAATATTGTCTATGGAAAAAAAGAGTGTTTAGTCAATAGCTTTCCATGTCTTTTCTTGCCATCTTGCAGAATTGGAGAATAAGAGCTTGTTTGCACTCAAATTACCCTTCTACTCAGTGCTGCAGTTTCTGCAGTGAACACACGCGTGTTTTTGTATGAGTCTGATCAGTGCATCAACTTTAGCATTCTTATATCGCTGTAGCTGAAGAAGTAAGGGAGAAATCTTTCTTTGAACAATCTTTCAGGATACTTTGCAAAGTTGACAAGGGAAGTTCCGAAAATTCTTACAAGGTTTGAAGGTTTATATGCATATATTTATGCAGGGCAGTCGTTTTTTTCCCCTCTATGAAAGGCAATCACTAGGAATATTTGTCTGTATCCTGCAGCTGGGCACAGGGGGAATTCTCTAAGTATTCTCACAGGAATTGAGATAAATACTGGATCTTTGAAAGTGTGTGTTTTTTCCTAAAATTTCATTCAAATGCACTATTTTTTTTCTTCTTCTGTTCTTAAAGCCACTGCCTCCTTGTCATGACTCTAAAGAATCTATGCAGGTGTACAAACAGCACTGCAAAATAGCAGAAGAGTACCATGAGGTCAAGAAAGAAATTGCTCTGCTGGAAGAAAGAAAGTGAGTAACTTTCCAAGAGTATTTACTGTTGTATATTCTCTTTGTAAAATCCTGTTTTAAACATGAGTTTTTCATGTGATATTTTCTGACCTTACACCTCTGCTTGAGAGTCGCTGTACAGCACAACAGTTAGGCTGTTGTTCCATAGAATCAACTGAGGCCACTAAGGACACAGAGCTATCACAGTTCTGGGCCCTCAGTTATACAGACGTCCCTTGAAACCTCCACTGACAGCCTACAAGTCACATAACAACCTAGTTCAGCTGGCGTGAGCCCTTTTTTTAGTTTTAGGGAAATTTTCTTCAATTTAGCTTTGCGCATCTTAATGAAGAACAGTTAAGTGGAGAGTGCTTGACAATATTAGTAAACATTTTTCTGTTTATGAACAGGTGCATTGTCTCCATGTACATTAAAATTTTAGGTGTTCATATCCAAAGTGCAGAAGCTGGAGACTTTTTTTCTTGTCTGTGGCCTATACTTATAGCCCTGTCATCTTTGCATGACTGTTAAATGGCAAAATGCACTCCATGATTTTCAGTCCCTTTCCACAAGAAACCTGAAAAATAAATTTAGAGAAAGAGGGTCAGTAGTGAAAGTTTTTAATAGACGACAAACCCCAAGTAATAACAGTTACTGCTAAGTAAACTTTCTCTTTCAAATGTTTTTTTATTTTCACATTCACAGTGAAGCTGACTCAAGTAGTGTTGCCTTTCTCAGTGAGAGTTACCTCAGTGTAGATGTCAGGCTTCCTGTGAAAATGAAGACCTTATCATCATTCTTTCAAATGCTGCTTGAACAGAAACATTTGTAATATAGCAACAGGGGTCAAAAGAGCTCTGTTGCAGAGTGGGCTTTTGGACCACTGTATCTGTTTCATAGCAATCTTTGCACCAGCTGACAATGCAGTACAGCCAAGTTTGCATCTGTGGGAGTATTGAGCTGCAGAAGCATTGAAGTACTTAACTTTTGACGTATAAACTCAAAAGATGGCCTTAGATCATTTGGTTTTTGAAGTCTGTTAAACATAAATGCATTTTTATTACTGACACATCCCTGAGCCACTTATGCACATTTATGAAGTAAGCTTGGAGTCCTTGAAAACCAGACTCACATATATATTTTTGCATTTAAAAGAATGAAAAAGAAAAGCTATTTGAATGCATTTTTGTTTATCTATGGAGTCTGTGTTACTTGCTGAATTAGAAATATTTTGCTCATTGGGAATGGCAGACGCACATAATCGTTTACCTGAGCTCAAAACTACCCTAATTATCCTCTGAGCCTAGAAGTCAGCAGTGCTTATCCTGGATGAACTTAGGGGCTTCAGGCTGGCATTTTCCTTCATTCCACCAGTGGCTATCAACAGTAGAACAATGTGAGGGAGCTTCCACCACTGCTACCTTTGAGAAATCTGTTCCGTCGATAGAGGATTTCATGCCCCAGTAAGCATTTGTTAAACAAGGATGGCTGAATAAGGCAGCAAATTAGAATTTATTAAAAATCCCTTATATTATTGTGATTCTTATGTGCCTTCTAATTACGTATCTGTGGCCTAGATGTTAACATGCTGTGTAGCTGTAAAATGCCTAAACATGACTAATAACTATGCAGCACCTTCACCACCTTCCAAATCTCTTAATGTGAAGACATGGTCCTTTAGGCATTGGGGAGCTTTTTTACTCCAGCTGTAAACTATTTATGACTCCTCCCTCCAGGTAGATTCTCTATTTTGTAGTATTTTGAAGATGGTATCGTGAAGGTCTCATGATACTGCATTTCCCCTTTGGGATGTCTTCTCTTTCTGTAGCAGCCTGTTTTTATAAAACTTTCCAGAAACTAACTGGGATCTCTTCACCGCATGGAGGTTAGCTGAAATGGGAAGGTGGATAAAAAAGTTATTAGGGCACATACACCTTTACACACATGTAGGTATACACAACCTGAACACTTTGGCCTTGATTTTTATATAAAACTAGATTGAAAGGAAGTATAAGTGTGGAGGTGAAGGAGTAAAGAAATAAAAGGAGTAAAGAAGTAAAACGAGCAAGAAGTAAAAGAGGGTTTTGGTCTAGTGATCACTGATTTATATCTAAAAATGTTCTCATCAGTTACAGTTTGAAAGTTAAAGGAAGTTTATGGGGTATCTTATACTGAATGGAGAAGAATGGATGTCGTGTCATGTGTGTTGAATATTCCATTCTCATAATCAAAGGATGCTTTGATGCTTTTTCTAAAAAGTCTGATGAGATGCTTTTAGCCTCAAATGCAGTCATAATCAAATTGAAAAGATGGAGTTTGCAGCTTTCTGAAATTTGCTCCTGTTGCAGGTGTCTATCTTCTACATTTGAATTTGAATGTATGGAAGTGAAGATTCATAATTGCCTAATACACCTATTTATCGTCTATTTCTTTTAAATATTATTTTGATACAATGGACAAAGATAGCGGTTCATCCCTTATAGTGGGAACAAACACTTTGTGCAGTGTTCTTCAGCGTACATTTTTACCAAAGGCCACCAGCAGTGATGTTGGATGGTACCCCTGCCAGTGCTCTGAACTTCCTCTCCAGAGATCAACTCACCTGTGGAATTAAAATGTCAAGTCCCATCAGGCAGCGACTGCATCTGGGGTGCCTACTGATACTACATTGTGTGCACAGAATACTGAAGACAATGATTGTCAGGAGAAGAGCAGAAAATGGATTGCACAAATATTTTTGATTTGTTGGCTAGGGGGAAGAAATAATGTTAAGTTAACCTGACATGATTGTCCATACAGGAACTGGAGCTTTTTAATAAAATAAAAAATGGAATTCTATTAATTCCATTTAAAACAATTTTTATTCCAACCTCCAAAGTTCAATGTAACCTTTTACCAGGAAATAATACATGCAGGTATATTCCTAAAGGAGGCATCTCTAAGAAATAGAAAGTTGAGTAACATTGTTTAATAACAAGTCAAAAACCTTAACTCTTTTGCAACATTTCAAAGGCTTAGCTTGACTTGTCTCTCACTGTAGTATGAGGATCAAGTATTAGCTGAAGGCAGTGGTGTGAAATGACAAGCATTGTTTTTCATTAAGCCAAGAACAGAGCTTATTTGCCCCTTTCTCTTGTATGCAATATAGCTAGCCAGAGAATGTACTAGGCTGGGAGTGGGAGAGAAGACAACTATTTCATAGGTAAAGTGGAAATATGAAAGAGAAAGGGTGGTTGCAGGTTCAAAAAAGGGAAAATCAAAGGACAAAGCAAATAAGGGGAAAGAAGTTACTCAGGAAAAAGGCAAACAAAGGAAGCAAGAATTGAAAGAATTTAAATGAACACTGGGTACTTATTTTTTTTTTTTTCCTAATACAAATAATCGCAGCTTTGTAGTTCAAGGGACAAAATAATTCTGGAATGGAAGACATGATCAAAAAGAAAGAAAAGGGTGTGGAAGAGAGAACACCACATTTAGGTCATAGAATGTAATTTAATTTATGTTCCAGAAACACACATGTATTTCCATAGCAGATGTTTTTGGGTATCTAAGTTTGGGTGAAAGGGATGGGATGGCTGGTTATTTTGAGCACTTGTTATATTGCTATTACTAGATAATGACCCTGGATTATGTAGTTAAATATTAGAGTTGCCATGGTTGCTAGCTATATCTTATATTCTTAGCACTGGCTGGTTTGCTCTTTTTCCTCCCCCAGACAATTCTAATATAACTCTCCAGAAAATATCATTTGATCACCACCTGGTTTAGGATCACTCCTTTTCTTTGCCACGGATATGATTTCTTTTCCTTCTTTTACATAGGTTACAGTAGACATGCGGTGGAGATGTCTGCTTAATTTTGTGGCATCCTTCCATATGCTTTAGCATGCTCTCATGACCATAGGACTCATTCTAAGGTCTCAAGTTCAGATGGTTTCTCCAGGTACACTGTTTCTGGAGTGTCTTTTGGAGCACTATTGAGATGAGTAGTCTTCAGACTTTCAGGTACTGCAGAAAAAGATTGGTGTAAACCATAAAGGCAATTTTTTTTATCTTAATGATTTTCCCATTCTAGACCTGATTTTTCATCATCTTGCCAAGCAGTGGAAATTACAACTTTATTTAGAGAAAGAGAAACCTCAACTCGCTCTAGTGCAGTGATGAATACTTAAGGACCGTTTATGTGCTGGCATCTGAGACATGTTTTCATCTACATTAAAACAGTCTGTCTCATTGTTTTAAAAATTAATTAGTAGACTTTGAACACACAAGAGCAGTCTCCTTAGACAGCAGTTACCTTACAGGGTGTCATGATTCCTCCTGACGTGAAAGCCCTGTCAAATGTGGGAAGAGTAAATGGTCTTATGGCCACCAGAACACACGGATGCTTGTTAGCTGGGAAGAATTGTGTAGTGCCAGAGATGCATGGTCCTGAATATGTTGTTCACAATGGAGGAAAGACAAGTGTGCCTCTTTGCACTGTGGTAGCGGTTTTCCTTGATCAGTCCATCTCCAAATACACTTGTCTTCAGATAGATTTATCTGCTTCATCTGTCACTTTTCTTGATGTTTATTCATTGTGAATAGTTCTCTGAGGGAACTCTGTTCTCTGCATGGTCAGTTATAAAGGCCAGGACAAGAGAAATGATTTCCCAAAGACCATGCTGGGTTTTAATTCTGCTCTGGAATGGCTTGTGGTTTATTGGTTTATGATGCAAATCGCACTTGTCTTCCCTTCCCACTCAAGCCCCTCCCTGAGAAAGAACACTTAAACTGTGTGTTACAGATTGTCCGGAAGCTTCAAGTACCTCAGCACCATTTTAGAAAATACCTTATGAATGCTGTTAATATTTAAACTCAGGATAACCAACCATTAACAGGAAACATAGATTACACAGTGCTAGATCTATTTATTAAGCATCCATAACAAAGACTAGATGGTGCAACAGCTTAGTGTGGTGTTCTTTAACCTCTGGAAGCTAAGTTCAAATCCTGGATTAGATCAGAAGCAAATGTTAGTTACTGTCTTCATCCTTTTGTGAGCTTCGTAAACCATACCATTCATAACATTTAGCAATTCCCTGGTACACTAATTTTAGATCTCTGTGGCAGGCTGACAGTATTTGCCTGAAACATCACCCTACTCTGTAAACAGGTGTTGATCCTTATGGGAAGGGAATAAGTAGGTTCTGCTGACTCAGAAGCGGGCAATTTTACTCCCTCAGCGCAAGGAAAGTGTTTTCTGCAAGGGAATTCCTAGACTGTGGACTACAGCAATGGGTATAGTTTGATTTTAATTCATTTACATTTTGTTTAATACAAAAACTAAATCCTAAATCCCAGGGGGGAAAAAATGTTACCTGTGCTGCTTGAGTATTACTGGAGAGCAGCATGAAAACCATGCCTGCATATAGCCTCATCATATCAGATCAGGACTGACACTCATTAATAGAGCTGTCCTTTGCATGTCTGTGCCACTCCTGGCTCAAGTCCAAATAGAGTAGTTAGTGCCTTTCTTTTACTTCGTTACTAAAAGTCCCTATGGAAAAGGTTTACCTGCTTTTAAGATGCTCATTACTTATTAATATTTTTACTGCATCTCCCTTTAAGAACCTCATAAGTGTAAGAAAATGAAGAATGATTCTGAATTAATTTGTTTGGACACTTGTGAGTCAACAGTCTGTAATTTGGAAGAGCTTAATTTAATCCTTCAGTCCAGCATTGCACCAGTAGAGTAATTCCAACGAAATATTGCTAAGCTTTCTTTTGCTCCCAAGTGACAGAAATCTTCTAGAGGAAGCCCTAAGAGACTGAAGTGATTAAAGATGCTGGGCTTGTAAAATATTATTGTCCCTAAATGCATTTCTCACTCTCTAAAGCACACATGCAATTAGTCCTTTGTGGCCTATAGTCCCATTAATAGGAGCTGTCTAGCAAGATAAGTTCATCTTAGCCAATTTGAAAAATTGGTTGATCTTGCATGGCCCAAGTGAAGAGGAATGAATCTGTTAATGGCTTGCTGCTTTTAAAAGTTTTACAGCTAATGTACTAAATGTTAATAGAATTCTGCTCTTGATATTTTCTCTTAAGAGCCTGGTGAAAGGAAAGAGAAGAGGCTTTGCTGCAGCACAGCTGCTATGCAGTAAATCGGTGGTATAAAACGAAGGCAACATACTTAGTTACAGGAGGGTTCCTACACACTGCAGCTTTTGGATTATTTAAAATTGCTATAATGGATGCTTTTTCTTTCTTTCTTTTTTTTTTAAATTTTTTTTAATGGGCGGCATGGTTGGGAGAAATGAGTGGGTCAGGGCTCTCTGCTAACGACTCCTTGAACTGCAGTAACTTTGTAAACAGTCAGCTAAAGTATGGGAAAACTGTGCAATCACTTAAAGCTGTATTAAAGACAGAGGAAGATCAAACTGACGAAGATCAAACCAATTCTAAAACAAGGCCAAATAGAAATGTTTTTCAAAACCTGGGTGCTTATAATTTTGCAATTGTAACTGGTAGATTTGCAGCTATAAGTAATGTAAGCGATCAGCAAATACTGAAATGTTATAATTTCATGAATACTCTGACCTGTAGTGATTGAATTGCTAATCTGCAGGAATTTCCTGTTTTAAATCACCGATCTAGCCTGACAAGAGTGCTCCTTTAAAGACTGTGGCAAAAGCTATCCACTTTGAAGGCATTGTATCTTCCCACTGATGATCTATAAGTATTGTTTTGACATGACTGACACATAAAGTCAGAGGGCTATGAACAGTTAAAGATTAACTAATCTCTGAGACAGAATGATCAAAAGAACTGAGAACCTTTTAGAAGAGACTTCCTGTAGCAAGGGTGAATAAATGATTTGACTTTCAGAGGAAAGAAAGCAGAGGCCAGGCTAGCCTGCTGGGTAAGTAAGTGGAGAGTGATTAGATACCCTGTGAGCTACTCATGCCTTCAGTGTGTTTTGTTTTAAGACCTCTTTTATCTTAACTTGTGCTGAGGTAATTTCAGTTGATACTATACAGGAGACTCAAGCTCCTGCCCAGCTCTGGATATACAGGGCACTGTGTGACTCCATCCAGAAAGAAGCAACAGCTTGAATCCTGTGCCTGCTCTTAAAAAGACCAGGAGAGGTCAGGTTTGCAGCTCTATCACTCTTCCTCAGCAGCAGGGCTAAGGTCTGAGCGTAAACACATTATCGAAACAATAGATGTAGTTCAGATTCATGTGCCTACTATTTACTAGAGTAATTTTTCTTGTAGCAGAGAGTAGGAAACCAGGTGTACTTCACAGAATTTACTGACAAATCTAACCAGCAGAACAAAAAAACTTCCTTGCTTTCTTTCAATTATATTTGGTATTGAGAGAAAAATTATCTGTTATTCTTCAGGCAAAATATTAGCATAAAGTTTCCAGGAAGTAGATTCTCCCCCCATGAACTGCATGGTCAACTCTTACTGAAGTTAGAGGTACTTGAAGGTCCTCAGCATCTTAGAGGTTTGGTCAGTGAACAGCAAATCTGTCAGAGATTTTGGCAGCTTCATCTTTTAAAAAGAAAGGTGGGATTTCTAAAAAATTAATTTTATGGGTCTTTCTTCAAAGGAACTCAAATACCATGTTAACAATCTGTAGTCCAGCTTTAACCTAACACATGATGCCAAATATTTGCAAACTGCCATTTTTAATCTTTGTTTGTTTGGGTTTTTTTTCATAATCCTCAGAAAGGAGCTGATTGCCAGGCTGGAACAAGTGGAAAAAGAAAGCATGGATGCTGCTCAGCTGGCAAAGGAGTATGCAGAACTGACAGAGGAGAACCGAACACTGAAGCTGGCCCAGACACAGTGTGTAGAGCAACTGGAAAAGCTCAGAATACAGTACCAAAAAAGACAGGGGTCCTCATAACTCTCAACTAGTTTACGTGAGGCAGTTAATACAGGATTGGTCCTGTGCTGGAAAGAGATTTTAAAATGAAGGTCTGTTTAATATGTTATAATACTTTACTACAGATACAGAGTATGTAGAAGTCTATATTGGATTTAATGCTTGCTATTCAGTAGCTTAATATAATGGATATTTCATCCATTATATAATGGATATTTTATTTCAAGTAACATAATTGAAGTTAATCTATCCCCATTATATGTTCTAGTAGATCGTGTTTCTTTTCTAAACATATTTCTTCCAATTTAAGAAGATATGGACACACTAGAAAATGATATAAATAGTCTCTGTGTTGGAAATTTGGACCATACTAAGGCATACAGCAGGGACAATGTTAATATATGGAATACATGTATGTTAATTTTAGTTTGGTGAAGATTTTTTTAATTATTTTCCTCGTGCCTAAAGTGTTTGGAAGTTATATTAAAACAGGTCTCCTTACTGGTAAAAACTATACTTCATTATCCCATGTCAACTTTACACTGTTGTAGAAAATCTGAGAAATGGCACATTAAAAATTGAAGTAACATAATCATTTTTATCAAATGAGTGTACTGCCAGTAATAATTCGCAAGTAATGAAATTAAAAGGAAACTAATGTGGTCAAAAATTCTTTCCTTGAGCATGAAGATAGCTTGAGAGTCTTTTTATTGTACTTTTGGGCATGCAAGAAATGAAAAATTAACGTAAGAATACTACCATGGTAGCTTCAAGTGAGAATATGTCAGTAAAAGTACTGTGAGGATGTTTTGTTCTTATTTCATAGCCTGTTTTGAAACATAAATGGCTGTAAGTAGGGACAGGAGTTCTGTCATATACAAATAACCTGGAAGTAAAACATTAGTTTTATTTGCTCTATTTATCCCTGCATTTTCCTAGATCAACTGAAAATTCTTTGTTATACTTCCATTTCTATTCATACAGTATTTTTTTCATTAAAAGTGGATATAGAAAAGCCATTTTATGTTCTGAATATTATTAAATCACCCCATATTTTTAACTCTGCATGGCAGATGCAGTTTGTTACATCTTCATGAGGCTGGAATTAAACTTCATGTGTCATTAGTATTGAAATGTGTCTTAGTAATTGAAAACTATGAACTTGAGATTTCTGCTTGAACTTTACCTTTATTATCACTAATCTAGTATAAAAGTGGCATTTTATGTTAATCGGAACAATTCCTGGGATAGTCTTTTGGCACCAAAACGTTCCCCAGTAATTCTGGCAGCAAAGGGGACAATAAGAAATGTAAGCTGACCTTTATTTCTCTGTTCTAACTACGCACAGTTTTCCCTGCAGCACAGGCATGAGAACAGGCTCTATGTTACTGACAGCACCTGACATTGAAGTAGGAGAGTATGAGAAAGCAGAGGGAGAGGACAGCCCTGTCTCCACTTCTCCTGAGCCACTGGGGCAGGGGCATGTAGGTGCTCCCCATTGCTTCTACCTTACCCTGGCCACTGCCGAGACACAAAGGGAAATCCCCAACCTGAGGCATATGCTTTCTGCTGGGATTCTCTGCGGGCACTGTACCACTGTATTTATTCCTCTTTCATTGGACCAGTTTTCACTATATCTAGTGAAAGTTGAAGATTAAAAATATGTAATGAATAAAATGCACTTGGGATGTCAAGCCTGGGAATGCTGGAAAAGCCTTGTCTGAGTTTTGCACTGATGAGAAACACCCTGTACAGATTTGAGGGCTTTGCTCTGAGCACAGGTCACCGCAGAATTTAGGATGTGTTAGTTCTGTCTGTATTTATGTTTTTTGAACAAGAAGATTCTAATTTTCAAAACTAATTTGTCATTTTAGCCAGAGATTTTTTCATTTTGAAAATGTCAGCCAGTCTGGTAATTTCAGTGAATTCATTGAAAACTGTGCAAATTACATGAAATTATTTCATTAACAGACTGGCTTTGGAGGGAGATGGATCAGACAGCAGAATGTTACGTACAAATAACTCTGTTCACTTTGAAATTTTCTATTTAAATGCAGCTATTCTGCTTTAGATGTCAGAATAATAACAGATTATACTCTCAGAGAAAAACATGGGGTTTTTCTTTCTTCACAATCATGTGAAGAAGGAAAGCTGGGCCTCATTTGTGACACAGGGTGATTTGAGAGTAGACAGGGAATATGGTTTTCCTAACTGATAGATACTGACCAGCACAAAAGTCTTCAGGAAATGTTTTCATGTGTGTACAGACATCGAATTCATGGTGTTGTCCAGCTACTAGCCTGGATAAATATGGAACTCTTAAAACATCCCAAACTGATTGATTTGTATTTAATCTGGACTGTGGCTATTTGCAATCAAATTTTCCCCCTACTTTTAGTTCTGGTAAAAGAAAAAATAACTGCTTTGTATCAATACATTTGCCTGCCAGCATGGATGCTCATGTGCCTGAGAATAGTGACTCATAGAAATTGCATCACAGTCCAAATAAGTAAAACTGATGTAGAACTACCAAGGAAGAGAAAGTATCTATCTCATGAAAACAAATTTTTAAAGAAAAAATAGCAGGGGAAATGTGATTCAAAGTCAGGAGTGTAGATAAATGGAATTTTCCAAAAATATTCATAGGCAAGTGAAATCAAAATGCAGAAAACTCAATATAAGCTAGACAATGATTCAAGTTTTGCAAGGAGTAAAAGTGACTATAACAGCCTTCTGAGAGGTAACTGCTGTATCTATCATCCACCTCTTGATTTTTTTATCAAGAACGTAATAATGATAAACATTTCATACTCAATAAATCTCCAATTTTGACATGCTGAACTTTTCCTCTGTATATTACTTCAAACTGTGTAGCTCTGCTGACTCAATAGCTGAAATTAAGTTTTTAAAGAAAACATTTGTCATATTTATGCTGTAATTTCCAAATAGACAATATGATGTATATCCTTCTGGTACCTAGTGAGAGATCTTAAACTGGTCTGCAAATAGGTCCATTGTAAGCATAGCACTGTAAAAAAGAGTTCTATACAACTATTTCAAAGATGTTTTTACACCATATTTCACCCAAGGACTTAGAAGGTGGTTTCAGCTTTTGAGTTCAGCCAATGAAAGGTTCAATTTTACAACTTCTGACTCCAGCCTGTGATAACCGCAGTTGTATTCAGGAAAACAGCAGTGCAGTCTGAGGCTCTTGCTGGCAATTCACCAGTGGTCAGAAGGCAAGGAAAGACATGTGAAAGGCTCAGATGACAAAAGAAGTTGCGAAATGCATACAGCATACATAGATACAGTCTGACACACAGATAAAGTGTATTTCTTGCTATTATCCAGGTTATTCAGGTTAGCAAAAGTAAGCATACCACTATGATGACAAATGTGTTTGCTTCGGACCCCTTAAGAAAACAGTGAAGTACAAGGATTTGAAAAACAAGACCTGTGCTTTCCATTTCCTATTATTACTAACTTCCTTCCATCGCAACAAATGCTGAACAAGCTCAATTTAAGTATTCCAGTTAGGACGGATATGACTCATGCAGTCTTGAATCAGCCAGAGGCCAGTGCAATTTTACACTTGAAAAGATAAGGACCAGCAGGTTTGGGTTTGGCGGCTTTTTTTAATGTTTCCCTTTCCAAGATTAACTTTATACTGGCTGGTTTTGTGAGTTAATGATCTTCCAAATTGTGCCACCTCCCCCCAGAGGTTTTATTGCCGTCTAAGCTTAGTGAGCATTACACATTGTTCATAGCAGGTACAAATACGCAAGGGTACGACACAGAGGCGTTCTCCGCCTTCCTCTGGGCTATGTGCTTGGGGAGCTCTGGCACGTGCTGCTCAAACTCCAGCCACAAACCACCTTGCAGAAATGAGCTAGCTGCAATCTTAGTCATGGTGTCACTGTTTTTCCTAGTCATGGGGTCACTGTTTTTCCTCTGTAAAATTCTTTCCTTGTTCAATGCACAAGATGGAAGTGTCTAGAGAGAGGAGCAGGGGAGACTGTTGTCTGGAGGAGCCTTGCCTCTCTTCTTGTGGAGGGTGCACGATGTGCAATGATCAAAGAGGGTTGCAGTGAAAGGAAGTTAGGAACTTTTGTCCAGGCAGGGATGTAGCAGGACGGGCGCTGGCTCTGGCCAGCAGTATTGCAGGGACAGTTGACAAAACCTGAGATCTGGTGTGACCTTTCTCTCCCATGCACATACTTCCACAGACATATATCCACACCCACAGCGCTGAGTGTCTTCTCCTTCCTGTTAGAGTGTCCTGGCATGTATATGCATGGATAATATGGTGATGAATATCCTTGGAAAACCCAGGATGAAACTACTTTCTTCATGACAGGCCTGGAAGGTGTGCAACAATGAAGGCCTAGGGCTATCATGGAACAAGTCCCAAAAAGCTGGTCCCTGTTGTCTATCCTTCTGGGCTTCTCTGGGACAAGACCAGACACTATGACTGCATGACTGTACTACGGTGCACATTAAGGACGGAGCAAATGCAGCAAGGCAGACTGGGATGGGCAGCCTCAACCTTACCTTTTCCTCCACTGCATCCCTTGGTTTTGCAATGTTACATTGGGAACTGCTGAGATGGTCCTTCAGATGTGCACCAAAACTATGCAGCTGACACTTTTAAATTCAAAGAATTTGGTTTTTTTTTTAATAAGAATGAAAAAAAAATCTAACTTTCTTAGGACAGCGCCAGTCATGTCTATGTTCTTCAGTTCTTCATGACAAGGAATGTAATGCGTTACTCATACCTGTATGAAAGAAAGATGACCATCATTCCCAAATTACTGTCAACCTCGACCCAGGCTTTCTAGACTGCCGTTTGGTGGTTTGCACTGTAGAAAGCGCAAGATTTAGAGTACAAGTCACTCAGCTTTTCCACACACCAATCATCAGTTCCCCCATCCAAACCTCAGTTCCTTTAATCAACCTCAACCACAAGCCATGGATCTGTACCCCCTACTGAGTTACCAGCATCAGTCTAGAGCTCAGATCTGGTTGACTTGTGATCTCATGACGTGGTCTGATGATCACCATGTGCTTGAGATGGTTTCCAAATGTTACAGTCGCACAATGTGTTCTGATTGGGTGCTTGTGTACGGCAGCAAGGTACTCTGCCAACCTGCAGGTGCTGGCTATCAAACATGCTTGCTTTCTTTGAACTTGTTAGGAAAATATGAGAGCAGGTGGTCTGTGGATTTAGTTTTTTGTATGAATTTTGTATTAAATTTTAATACAGAAATTAGGGAAATGAAATGAGGATCTGTGTGCTGATGTAACAAATGTGCGGCCAGATGCCAGACTATGCATTGGGTGCTCAGAATGAGTAAAGTGATATGAGAACTGTAAGTGACGGAAAGGAAGTAGTTACAGCTGGGAAGAGGAACTGGTGAGTGAGCTGTGTGCCTCAGCTCCTTGCTTTCTTGCTTTTTATGGCTTGCACCAGTAGGATGTATAGGATGTTGTCTTTAACATTAAGATGCTTTTGTTTGGATGTTTCCCAAGGCTTTTTGCAAGTCTAGCCTACACAAACACTTTATACTGGAATATTTACTTCATTTAGGTTATGTTTTTGTCTAATACGTCTTGTCTCAACAGAGCTATACTGTGATAAATATGTTCACAGCATTGCAAATGGTTCTTCTATAGAAAGAGGAATAATCAGTATCAGTATATGACTCTCTTCTGCTAATTATAGAACCATAGAATATCTCTAGTTGGAAGGGACCCATAAGGATCATTGAGCCCAATACCATGCCAAGTGCTGTGTTTGCATTAAAGATAAATAAATTACAGCCTTGATAAATAGTCTATGTACAGTAAAAACTACACTGAAGGTAGGCCATGTTAATACTGAAGTAAATGCATCCCCACTAATGGGCTTTTGCTGCTTTCACTGCACGGTTAGACTTTGGTGCTTTTATTAACTAGATTCCCAGTTACCCACATTAAAGGATAGTGATGTGATGTTCTGTGATGAAAAAAATATCCACCTCTGTCTTACGACCTTATAAGTATATGAAACATCTCAGCGCACAGCCCAGGTTGCCCTGTGCCTACAGACTTTCTCCACAGCCGTTTCATCTCAGTGCTCTCCCCAGCTTGTTCCTTTGACTCTTGCCTGTCACATTCCTCTGCTCTGCTTGGATAGCTGAAATAACCCAACCATTCTGTATTTTTAAGAGTAGTTAGAAGCAAATGCATAATTTAAAACCATTGCCTGGAAAAAATCTTAATTGCCTTGCAGTCAGATACTTTTGTATTCGTGTTCTGCAAGTATATCAATATATATGTTTATTGATTAGATGTCTGCACAAGAAAAAATACAAGGCAAGTGTTAATATTCATGGAAGACCGAGGCACATTCAAACATCCTCCTATAAATACTGTTCTAAATATTAGGCTTATTCATGGACCTCACTCCCTGTTTTTTTGACTAATCAGAAAAAAAGCGCACTACTTACATATGAAACACTACCTCCTTATGAAGTCATCCGCACCGAGAAGAATGTGAACACTTATTTTTGAAATATTTTCACAAAAGGAGTGTTCTTTCAAGGAAAGCCAAACCAAAATAAAAACATTGCAGTTACAAGCTAATATTAATTACTTCCAGCTATGCACTAACTGCTAAAAAAGCGCTTAAACCTATTTATAACTCTTTAAATAGTTCTCATTAGTTTACGCAAATGTAAGATACCCTTACATTTGACTGTATGAGCTCCCTCTGGTGGGCAATGGGACATCTACCACATTGTGAAGCAAATGGAAATGCCTCAGTAAATGTTTTGGGTATACAATTATGTTTGTCCAAGTGGTTTACATTTATTTCAGTGTTCATAGCTACTAATTGTTTATATATCTAGATATAGGACAGCATACTAATTTCATAACATCTGATCACACCTGAAACTACCAAAAGTGTGATATCCAATAATTTTAAGATAGTACAGGTGCTTGCACAAATGTGCAGTTTTCAGCAACACACTGGGTAACAGCTAACATAAGCACCCAAGTTAAACGAGTTCTGGCATCCTGGAGAAGCTGAAATAGTACATAAAACTAAGAAATTATACAGTAATATCTTTATTTGTCCAAAGTACTTCTGTTGAGTTCAGATGAATTTATGTGTCTAGAAATCTTGCCTATAGGGCTTTAGTTTTTTCAAAGTACTAGACAGTACTAACTGATTGCAGACACTTTATGTAAAAAGCACTTACTTAATGGTACAAAAACTAAGAACCAAATATTTGTTAAATAACACGGTATAGAACAACTGACTAATGTACCTACTTTTTTTTTTGGTGGCAAGTTTTAATATGCTTTAAATCTCACACCGCCTGGCATTCATGAGTTACACTTTTCTAAAATAAAACATAAGTGCTATCTTCCTATTTTTCTCTTTGTATTTAGGTTAAGTAATCTGAACATGGGAAGTGTTAGCCTTCAGAAGTGTCCTAATGGATGGGCAATGTTCCAGCCACAGTTCAAGTTTCAACAACCCAAACCAATTGTGCTGGAGCATTAGGATTGTTTAACCAGCAATGAATTTGGTGGCTCTTGTGCACCCCACAGTTTATTTGAACAACCGTGTTTTTGGAAAATTTGGATTCTTAAATGTTTTGGAAGGAAGAAGAGAAGAAAAAAAGCATGCTGATAAGTTTGCTTTTCTACTTTAACTGTTTCAGAATTCCCCTTTGAGAGATTTATGTTTTGTCAGTTGGCTAAAACTTGGCAAGAGATGAAATTCTAGTTGCATTGTATTTAAAGGTGAGGACAAAAGAAAACAGGAGGATTTTACCAAAGGCAGTGGGTGACATTTTTACTTGCAGTTTTTGATAGCTGTGTATGTCCTGAGTATGACTGTATGTGCCATGTTTTCAGATGTTTATGATACTCTCCTAATCCTGTAATTTCTGTTCAAGAGACTTCTAATTCACAGTTGGCTGCCAGAGTGCTCTGATGTAAATCTACCACTGTATTACTGTCCAAAAGGGAATCACTGCTGAATTTTTGTCTTGAGAAAGTGGCATTTAAAAGTGCTTAACATTGCTTCAGAAATGAAGGTGTCCACATCTAAGCAAACAAGGCTTTCTCATAGGTAATCAGCAATGCCAAAAAGGCACCACATGGTAAACTGGATTTAGGCCCTGGTTCAAAACAGCACTTACTGTGGGGCACTGTGGCCACATCAAACAAATCTCTTGAACACACACCTAACTATAAGCAATGAGTAGTTCCCACTGATCTGCCAATAGAACTGTTCCCAATAGTAAAGTTTTATTCATGCACTAGAGTGTTTTGCTGGATTAAGGCCACAGATACAAGCACCTCAGCTTGAAACTTGACTGTTAAAAGTTCATTGGAATTTAATTATGTGCTTGGAGAATTTAAACACTGTGCTGCATCGGGACCTTTCCATTGAGCTGTCTGCCAACAAGCTAAACGGGTCCTCACAGCATCTAATATCAAGAGGACCTTCATGCCATGAGGTGCATACAGAACTTGGGCATCTTGTTCAAGCGCCTTGGGCTGGGTCTAGGTCCAGTTGCAGCTGCCAAACAAGCCAGATGCTGGCATAGGGTGTCAAAAGTAATGAAAAAAACATTCTCTTTTGTCATTGCTGGTAAACACATTTATTCCCACCCGCACAACTGCAGCCATGCCAGCCCTTATGAAGAGGCTCTGTAGGGTCATTATATGGAACTATACAAGTTGAAAAAAAACCTGAGCAAACACAGAAGAAATGTCAAATATTTACAAAGCTTTATAAAACACATCTAAAAATGGCTCTTAACTAGAGGAGCAACAGCATAATACTGTTAAAGAATTTTAGAAATACTCCTCTTTGGAAAAATTTACCAGACATACTGGACTAGGATGAAAATGCCATGAGTGTCTCCATCAGATAGGTCCCATTCCTCCTTTCGTCTCTCTTCACATATCCCTCCCTGTTCTCCCAGTAAGAGGAGATCTTAGCTGCTTGAAAGACAAGATAGAGAAATAAAGTGTATCTCAGAGATATAGTTGCAGCACCCTTTTCTTGAATAAACTCCCTTCTGCTTTTGATGTAGAAACTGGGCAGAGGAGGACTTTTAACTTGGGTTAAAAGTGTGTTCTCTACCCTCCATGTGAATGCCTGCTCAAATTTAGATGTGTAATAAGCACCTGAAATTTTCAGTTTGTATGTAGTAAGAAGAGACTTAGAGCTAAAGTATTTCCTAGCTGAACCTACTCCGTAACCCAAGAGCTTCAGTACATCGGAGGCAGTTCAGCACACAGATTGCTCGCCCCTGCAGATGCATTCTTCAGACATGCATACATGACCACAGACAATTTTGCTTGTGATGTCATCTCGCAATTTGATTCTCCCATGTAGTCAATACTCTTCCTTTGGTCATTGTAAACGGTGAGGAGGATGATTTCGTGTTCGAATACAAAATGATCTAACAGACCCAGGAAAGAAGAATATTCTGCCTTTAAATTTGGATAGAATCCATTGCTACTTTTCTGATTTGCTTTGTTATAATAATCACTACTAATCAAAGCCAAAGCTTTTCCTTTCTTTCTCCCTGCCTTTCCCTTTCCCTTTCTTTTTTATTTTCCT
This sequence comes from Nestor notabilis, assembly GCF_000696875.1. NCBI lineage: Eukaryota > Metazoa > Chordata > Aves > Psittaciformes > Psittacidae > Nestor > Nestor notabilis. The sequence goes on along the minus strand of NW_009927662.1, from coordinate 10,830 downwards.
TTTTCCTTTCTGTTGTCCCTTTTTTTTTTTTTTTTTTTTCTTTTTAACTGGTCAGGAGTATTAAAATATAGGCTTAAAAAGATAAGGAACTTAGAGTGTCTTTATAAGACAGATAGTCAGTGAGCTCAGACCTATCACGATATGTACAGCTGAACAAACAAGATGACTGTTTCAGTATGAACTTAAGCATTTGGAGCTTTTTGTCTGATTACACACTTTTCTATTTCAAGAGTAGCAGTTACTTAATATCTATCTGAAGCAAGCAGAGGATTTATGAAACACATCATCTTCAGCTAGTCTCAGCCTTACTGGAGCATTACTGAGGACTTTTATTTCAAAATAAATAAATAAATAAAAACTTCCAGCCCCATTTATTAAATACATATCTATTAAATAAATAAATATTAAATAAATAAATTTCTAAATACCATTTTAGTTGCAAGAGTCAATGCCAGTTAAAGGATAAGATTAGAAGAAGAGGAGTAGTCCTAGTGGGCTTACACTGCTCACTATAAAATTTTAAGCCAAGTTTTCAAAGCGAGGTGGTGTTTGGGGAAGCAGCGTGCAGTAGTCTTCCAGGGCTTCATTCTCAGGGACTGGGTAATAGGGCTTTCTGAATATCTTGGTTTTGAAATAAATCAAACCTGACACATCACAGCAAGTCAGATTCTACCTTTGAAAATCTGGACTGTATGAAGATCTCCTCAGATATCCGACAGGGACTTAGACAACACAGACAGTGCCCCATTCAAAAAAGATGTAAGCAGTTCAGATTGTGTGTTATCTGGGGCTAATTCTATTCTGGGAACAGAGTCCATAGCAGGAATTAAGCATTTGTTCAGACTGTGCATGCATCCTGTAGAGGTGTTTTACTTTTCCACTGACTCTATTATGGACCTTTTGGTCCAGTCACCCACCAGCTGCATCTTGCATCTGTATGAAGGAGCCATTCATTCACTTAAAACTTGGCTCTCTGCGCTTAAATATTAGCCTTCTGGGAATGCTGCTAAGACTGAGACTCCTGGTGCTTTGAGTCATGCTATGTGGACATAAAAAGCACCTAAAATTCAGATTCTGAGTAGTATCAGCAACAAATTGTTCTGTCTTCACTCGAAAAACCCCTCTCATAAACCAAATACATATCAACAAACTATTCTGCCAGCCACACAAAGGTGGGTATGGCATGGGTACAAACTGAGCACACATGAAAGTGAACTTGAAATTCTTATGGGATGTCTGCTCAGCTACAGTCATTGCTCTCTTGAATTTAAGGGTCTGGCATAAAGCCTACCTGTGTGCCATGCATGGTGCAGCATATACATGTGAATTCCTCTCCTTAGGGAGCCACTTCCAACTTCTGCAGGTGAAAGTGGAGCAAAAGGGACTGCTCCACACCTTGCCCTGCTGATTCTGCCTGTTGCTCTCCATGTGAGTGGCAAAAGGCAGCGAGGTCTTCAGAGGACAGAAAATGTGGCCATTTGTCACCAGGGCTCCAGAGGCACCATCAGGTGGCAAAAAAGAAGCCAAGAAGACTTCAAACCTGCAGAGCAAATGCTCCTGCATCTTCATAGAGGTTCTAGAGCACTCGACTGTGAGAGGAGATACAAAAGAAAATGAGATGAAAATATGATGGAAACATTCCTGTTAAAAACCAGTTTTAAAAGTTATCAAATATTACTGTGGTGCTGCAATGAAGATGTATGAGATACAAATGGACAGTTGTCTGTACTATACAGACATCTATATTCAAGAAGAACTTGGTCTTTTTCAGAGGTTAGCCTGAAGCTTCTTCAAAAATGGGACAAGATCATTTGGTACTTATGTAGTCTATTAAAGGAAAATATAAAAGAAACTCAAACCAAAGAAGTGTCATCTCTGTACTGCTTGTGGTCTGAAGCCTGATAAATGAAAATCTTGGAGACAGATAGCTGACTAGTGGTAGGACGCTGCATTTTCGTATGTTGAAAGAAGAAATTACTTGGTGATCTGAGCTAAGAAATAGGGGAAATAAACATGTTTGCTCATCAGCACTCTTTGACCTTCAGAGGGTTTTGATGATGTCTCAGCTTAAGAATAGACTTTCTATTCTATCTTAGCAGAGAAATAAAGACCTGGAAAGAAAATAGATATGCACTGTAAGCCTTATGACAGTGTACGTGGGTCTTTTGAGGCTTCCTTGGAAAACTGTTTTGGAGTGTTCCCTTCATGTGCGGAGGACAGGGAGAAAAGCACATGGTGATTTCTTACCACCCTCCTCCCCAGAGTCAGTCTGTGGGACCTAAAAACCCAGGACAGATCTGCTGACTCACCCCTGCTGCTGCAGGAGCTCCTGGGAACTCCAAACAGAAGCACAGGGGAGAGGAAAGGAGGCCAGAGCCTGGGTTCCCTGGCACCCTTTGCTGTATCCCCATCTGCAGCCCACTTTGTGCATTCACTCTGAACAGCTGACAAGCTGATCTGGATTGTTATTTTTTTTCAGTTGCTATTCCAGGTGATTCCTTCCTAGATCTTGTTCCTAATTTTCTTTAAAACTGGGCTACACACTCTGTGAAGTCAGCTTCAGTTTCATCCTTCCTTCTGCCTCATTATTTCTGGAAAATCTATGCGCAGTTTATCCATGCATCATTGGTATGGTCCAACAGTCCATTTTCATAAAGTAGAAATGTTTGCTTTTTAATCCTGTTTATGAGCAGCTTCAGCACCGAACTTTCCTGTTCTGCTAGAACGTTCGCTCCTCATTTTCTTTTGGGAATTGAACCATTTCATTTCATTTTTCACTAGAACTGCCCCAACCTGCTGTCAGATGGCTGCTTCTATAGAAAAATTAATTTAATACCTACACAAAAATTTGATTAAAAAAATTGGAATTTATTGGTAGCATCATAATAACTGTCTTAATTTATTAACAGTCAATTAACTTTCTTGATTTCAAGAGTAAGTAGCAACAAACTACTTGTTTTATAATTAGTCTGCTTTCCAGCCTTGTACTGACCAGTTGATTTATTTTTCCTCAGTGCTCCTCAAAAGGATCCTTCTTTACTTTTGGGGTTTTTTTTTAACCAACAGCAACAACTTTTCTTCCCAGTATAAGCTTATTTCTCTTTCACCACCTGTAGGTAGGGAGAGGACTCTATCTCTATTACGTCTGCTTTGGCACTGATAGTCTGGAGGCACCTTTCCTGCTTGGAACCCATTTTCCTAGAAGTTTGTTTCCTGCCTTTATCTGCTAATGCAAACATGTTTTGTACTTCAACAGTTTCTATAAGCAGGGTGAGTTTATCTTAAAGACAACAATACAACTTTTCTCAGCAGTTTGAATTTGTTTCCCAGAGGAGGTTTTGGTTAACTAATTCTACTTCATTCCATCAGTGGTTAAATTTTATGCTTTCACTGTAAGGATTTTCTGGGGCATTATCAACCTAAATACCACTTTTTTTTCCATTTGTATGAAGCTTAATTTTTAATATGTGCATCGCATAATACTTGCTCAACTATGGTGGCCATCTAGCCAATGAATCAAGTACATCTTGAATCTGTCTGGCATTATGGTGTATTTTGCTATTTGAAACCTTGACAGCATCTGAACAAGCTCAGTTTAAGCCATGCTAATTTTCACATATTTAATGGCCTGCTGTCTATTTTTATAACCCATCAATTACATGCTTAAAATAATGCACGCTTGGACTAAAATAAAATCCTTGTGATGTGTTCAGGAGAGTAGCTGTTTGATCAACAGGAACAGGCTTATGTCTGAAGAGCTAATGAACAGAAGGAAATGAGAAGCAGTAATGAAAACTGGCGATGGCATTTTTGTTATCTGTGACTTTCTAGTAATTTCTAGCAAAATAATTCAAAAATGCTCAGAGGAAAGAAATGGAAAGCCTTGTCAGCTTTGAAGAGACTCCCCTCATCACTAGAAAACAGGTGAAATAGGTCAAAGCACACGTGGAGAAAGAATGCTCATCCTCTCACATTGCAAGTGGGTTCTTGTGCAGCAGATTTCGTAAAATCTTTGAGTGGGGTGCAACAGCACCCTAACTTTTGGGTACTGCAGTTCCCCACCCAAATTTTATGCTTATACTTATTGATATTACTCATAGCCCTGAGGTGAGGGGCTGAGTGCTTTCTATTTCTAGCTAGGTGCCCCCATCAAAAGGCAAATTGCTCCATTTTGTTCCATTTTGTGGGAAGCTGGGCTTTGCCTGTGCCCATGGGATGTCATATGCACTGTGCTCAGAGACTGTGGACACTGGAAATGCCACTCAGCACTCCTGCACCCCGAAACTCAAGCAGAGCACTTAAGTAGGTACAAGGCACCAGCTTTCTCGGGCCATGGCTGGCCTGTGCATACTTAGGAGCACAACCAGAGGCATCGGGAGGATACTCAAATCAATCAGGGAAGGATGGAATAAACTGAGACATGTCCAGGAGGGGAAGCAAGGAACTTATTGCTTGGTTTAACATTCTACATGTAAGTGGACCTCAGGTTTAGATAACCAGGTATATTATATTTGTATCCCTAGATATATCTATATATATTTCCAAACTCCTCCCACAGTCTAGTATTTGCAGTTGTGCTACTCTATCACCAGCTCACAACTGCTGTTTTAACTGCTGTACCAAATGCAGTGTGTTTAAAACATGCTAGCTGTTTGATTTGTGAATCTGCCTCCCTGCCCTTTTTCACTAGTTAATATTTCACATCTTCTAGTTCCCCAGAAGAACCACTGAAGCGCTTGCAAATAAAATGCTGTTTTTTAAATTTTCAGTGCAAGCTTTTGTTAATGCTTTTGCTAATTATTTAGGCATAATCTAGATGTTCTACCTAAACTTGGGGTAGAAGCGCAGATGGGTGCATAGACCCCAGCTAATACAGTGAGCCTTTCAAGAACAGACACCAAGCACAGCAGGTCCCCTCAAGTCTGGGCTGTGCAAACCACTGGAAAGTTCCTGGGCTGTGAGTCTGCTCAGCTCTCCACAGGGGCACTTGCTTTCAGATCATGGCTAAGGGCCTGTAAGATCATGCTTTACCTGTCAGAGGGCCCCATCACATGCCTCATCTGGTAAAAATGCTTTTTCTTGATTGATTCATCTTTATTTTCATTCATTGGGATATACTGATTTATAGCACCTGTGGACTTGTGTCACCTTGCACCAGTGCACATTACGTCACATCCTTCTGTTTGTTCTGTTCTAGTAAATCACACCTATCTGCAGCAGCAGGTGGCTGCTCTACAATATGCAATATTATTCTTCACATAATTGTTAGGATACAATGTCATTTAAGGAATATCATGACAAATAAGATGAGGCAGGTAACATCATTTTATGTTTAATATTGAAAATAACAAGATATGAATTAAGAGGTAGCTTCTAAGGTAGATTTCTCTATTCTTACCAGCATCAGCAGTGTAAAAACTTGGCAGAAGTTGAATTAAAACAACTGCATGACTTGAGATAATCGACAGTGTTCTTTCAAAACCGGAAAATACCTAGAAAATACAACTGACTTCTCAGTCAGCAGGTTTTTGTGCTGCATGATTTCCACTGCAATTGGCACATAACAAAAAAACAAGTAAATTGTTCACGTCCTGACAGAAACAAGCACTGTACTTCCTTGGCACTGTACAACTGAGAACTTTTAAAACCAAATTTATATTGCAATGTGCATTTGAGAAGTTTCTACTATTTTCTAAGAGGCATCTAAGGTATTTCTTGCTTTTTGCAACAGAAAGTATTGATATCAATGACAGCCACCTTTGTATTAATAGAAAAATATGAAGCTTAGTCATCATGCCTTTACAAATACAACTGCAAACAACATAAAAGCAGTTACAACTTTCTTGTTGGTAGAAGAACAGCCACTAATCCAAATAAACATGACACATGACCTCTCTCAGTCAAAGGGACAAGATTTGCACAATGAGAGACAGAACTGGTATAACCTCAAACTGTGTTTTGTTTATATATCAGTTTACAGTTTTAGCTGCTCTGAATGAACTTTGGCAGAGGTTTAGAAGCCTCAGTAGGGACTAGTTAGGAAAAAAGGTAATTTTCCAAAGGCAGTAATAGATTATTATACAAGAGCATTTTCTCAAAACTGTTTTTATACAAACTACCTGTTATTCCTTATTTTTTAAGAATGGTGTTTGGAAGTTTCCTTCCCATTCTGCTACATTATTTCAGTCTTCTAAATTATATTGTGCCACTGATGAAATTTCCAAGTTGTATTAAAAAAACACAAATCAAAATGATGGAGAAAAAAAGGTCTCTGATATATCCCGATGTGCAAAAGAACAGGATATGTTTTGAATAGATTTTTAAAGGGTTGCTCATTGAGATCTTAGTGGGACTAGTCCTCTGCTTATTGACATGTACTCTGCTAAATGTCCTAGCAGATAAGGGACTCAGAATATACTATATTCCACTTCATTCTCTCTGAAGCATTTAGCTTACAACCCTAGAGTTGTGTAATTTTGCATTCCTGATTGTTTCTGTTTCACCTAGTGCTTTGTTCCAGAAATATTGTCAAAATGGATTGTTCCTCCTTTCCTACACCTTACAATCTATTAATAAGGCAAGTCATGACTGTGTATCTACATGCAATTTCTGCATGTATTTATTAAGTTCATAGAGGAAAGTATCTAATTCTTGTTTTGCCCTCTGCATGCAAAAAATTGCACATCTTTGTTACTTAAACTGTCATTTTAAGATTTCTTCTCCTAGCATTGTGTCAGCTGTGCAGCTTCTGCTAAGTTTCTCTGCATGAAAGGAATGTGCAATATAATATATCTCCTGGTGTCATGCAATAACTACTGTACAGCACTGTCACTAGCTGCCTCGGTTCAATTCATTCTCCCCATTTTCCATATGCGAAACGTGACAGGTGGTGTCATTTTTTACCAGGTAGAGATTCATAAGCATTTAACTAGAACACTGGTATTTAATTCTTTATTAGAGAGACTTCATGTGAGATAATTACCACAATTTCTGATTTATAACTTTTGTTAGAAAGTACAAGGCATTTGCATTTTCTTAGGCAGCAACTCACTTTCACATGGCGGGACAGCATGCAAACAAGCACTCAGAGCAGAAGGCTTGTATTTTATCAGGACTAAACATGTCTCTGCTCAGCCATGGCTACACATGGATATCTAAACTGTTTGACTGTGACTTGCAAAACTCCACCTAAACCCCAGAATCCCAAATTTTACAAGTCATTCTGAGGTGGAGGGATGTGAAGTACATACAGGTACAATGCATCCCAGAAAACATTGCTCCAGTGAGCAAGTCACAAACACTAAAGTGACTCTGGGTGTTTCGAGATCTTAGTCAACAGGAGACCACTCTGCTGAGTGCACCCTCTTGAAGCCTCAGTAGTAGCAGCATGCTTGGAGAGAGCAGGTAGAGAAGATACTGCTCTGGAGATCCTATAAATGGTTACCTCCCTTAGAAAGGCTGTAAGGGTCTTAACCTCCTATGGACTACACACAACCACAGGCAACAGTCACATAAAATCCTAGCACAATCATCTATGTATTGGGATAGTCTCTGAGCCAATATAGCCAGAATTTGCTAGATTGATAAAAAGTTGAATGCTTTGTACAGGAAAAAGGAGATCATAGTGACATACAAAATAATATGAGAAGATTAATCTCCTAAGCTAAACAACTGTTGGAAAACACCTTACAGGGAATTCAAGGTCTTGTTTGTGATTCTCCTTATCAGGAAATAAGTCTGTGTGAAAAGAAGTACCCACAAGAATTTGATTCTCTCCCACCCTTCTGATAGACTGGCAGCCCTTCACTCCCTCTGCCTTCCCTTCTCATCACCACACCTCCGAATACTTGCTGAGAGGTAAAGCAGCCAAGATGTAACCCAACTGGTCTCTTCTGGGGACTGAAGACCTTATGTGAGCTCTGCAGACAAGAGGAAGGGGCTCATTTCACAACAGATACAAAATATGAAACAGGAGCTATTACCAACATACAAGCTGGTTTTCACACCTGTGCTCAAGTCTAAGATACTTTTGTCCAATTTGGATATTAAATCTGTCAAAAGGCATACGGTAATAGTAGGCTGCTGCATGGTCCAGATGTCTAAATAAGTCCTAACTGACTTTTTCAGGTGTTTCTGCAGAGTGTTTTGAATAGCTTCCAGGCTAGGTAAACTCTGGCTGGAACAGCATCCGGGATCCAAGACCTGCTCTGCCATTAAGTACGACATTTACACCTTTGACTGAGAAAAAGCAAGTCTCAAAAAGTGTTTTGACAATCATTTGACAGTAGCAAGAACAGCATCAGAGTTTGTTGAATAGATATGTCAGCGTAGTCCCTGATGAGGCAGATTGGCCTGTTTCAGCCCCCATTTGGTACTTCATCTCTGTTAAGGAAAGGCTGAAATGGGATCTCATCCACAGGTACAACTATCTGAAGGCAGAGTATAAAGTTGAGAGAGACAGGCTCTTTCCAGTGGTATCCAGTGACAGGCAATGGACACAAACTGAAACACAGGAGGGTCCACCTGAACATCAGGAAACACTTCTTCTCTGTGAGGGTGACAGAGCACTGGCACAGGTTGAGCAGAGAGGTTGTGGAGTGTCCATCCCTGGAGATACTCAAAAGATGTCTGAAAATGGTTGTGGGCAACCAGCTCTAGGTGGGCCTGCTTGAGCAGGGGTGTTGGACCAGATACCCTTCAGAGCTGCCTTCCAACACAACAGTCTGTGATTCTGCGAAGCAAAAGGTGAAAAGAAACCCTGTTCCTGAGATATGTGTGAAAGGGGTTTCAAGAAGCTCCCACCTTGCACCATGAGAAAACAAACTCCGAAATGTTTCTAAAAAATCTTGTGAGTCTCCTCCAGTTCTGGCAGAACCAGTCTCCACAGGTGTGGATCATCAGCTGTGAAGAAGGGAGAGGAAAAGCAGGAACAGTTGGAAACTGGCTATTGTGTCCGAGGCAATACCTCATAAGACAAAAAATTAACAAAGAACCGAGTTATCAGGAAATGACAGTATATAATTAGTTCCAGCCTTTCTATAACAAGTTCCAGATTTTCAAGTAAACTTTCCAATTGTCAACTTGCTGTTTTCAGCAACTTTTATCCTCTGACAAGAAATGACCACTAGTTTGTGCATCATCTAATGCTGTGTTATTGAAAGGACACTCCACCACAGTAAGACCCAGTGCAGAGAACTGCAGGTATATTTATCTCCTTCTTCTTTTCCTTTTGTTTTTGCACGTTAATGGCGATACCTCCTTTTGTGTCTTATTTGCACCAGGTTACCTTTGCTGTGTGTAGCAGTTTGGGCTGATTGTGACCTTCACAGAACTAAGCTAGAGATAAAATCAAAAGTAGGGTTAAAATTGGCCTCATTTTCCTTTCGGTATGAGTTGTGCACTTAAACCGTGACTCACCGTGGCTTGCAGTCACACCCAAGTGCACCATGAGCTGACTGGCCAGCCACTTGAGAACAGGAGGAAATCCAGATAGACACGGCAGATGGGTGAAGATTGGCTCCCTCCTCTTACTGGATCACCGCAGTGACAAACAAACTAGTAATCACTCCGGTTTCTCAACTGAGACTCCAACTTGATAATAAGTCCCAGAAACTGAACTGCTTCCGTTGTGGGGCATTTAACATGCAGCTCTAAACAGAAGCAGGCATTGAATCGATTTTTCCTCTTATGACAAATGGGAAAATGTACAAAATCAGAAAAATAAATACCGTTTTAGAAAGCTTCAACAGTAGAGTTAGTATGTCGAACAGTCAAACTATCTTCCTGGCAAGTCATTGTGTGATCAATACAGAAGTAGTAGGTAACAGTAAGAGTATGCTGTAAAATTAGAACCTAGCCAGGTATTTGAATGTATGACATTTTTTCCCAATTTTGGTACACTTTCCAGTCTTAGCCAGGTCTCCAAATACACCATTCACTTTTGCATTCACAAAGAAGAACTTATTTAAGCACAAGAGTACTTTAATCATGTACTTTAAAAAATTATGTTATACTATGTTGCAAAAAAACCCCAAACCAAACACTTATTTCTTTTTTATGCCACTGCTAGACATCTCCAAAAGCACATACAATTCAGTTGTTCACCATTCTGGTGTTGGTATATTTACAGCAGCCTTCAGGCAGCCTAAGTCCTTCTCCAAGCATTAGACTTAAAAGGCAAATATACTTGGATATACTGGGATGACAATTCATTTCCATATCTTGTTTCAGAGCACTTGAAATGTTTTTGTCTAATGCCAGAAAGCCTAGCCTTTTGAATCATTTAACCAGTGTTTTTGTTGTTCATCTGTCTGTCTTGGTTGCGTCTGACCTCTGGGATGAATGTAATAGAAAAAACATTCAGCTTTTCTTTCCTTTCTTCACTATGACTCAACATCCTTCTCCTCTCAGGGGTATGACTACAGTTCTCAGGGAATTGGTCCAAAGTTTCAATGTTTCAAGTATTACAGAGATTTATGAATCTGCATGTGTGTGAGAGAGAAGCCACTTCTTTCTTACCTTCAAGGGTCTCACCCACAATTACTTTTGTCATGTAAGAAAACTAAGGGTACCTCCTTCCATGGGTATAATGAATGTTCCCTGAGTTTTCATCTGGGGTGGGGTGGGGAGGGTTTGCATTTTACTATAAGAGCAACAAACCAGTTCTCCAGATAGCCCTGATAATGTGGAATTAATAAGCAGACTTCTCAGAGCAGTTTAGAGTGAAAGGAAAAGAGCCCCAAACCAGACACACATGGGAATAATGCACTACCAGCTCACTATCAGCTCTTAGTTCTCCTAAACTAAGGGTGTGAGGGGCAGTGGGGGGGG
>NW_009927661.1:34093-55167 GCF_000696875.1 Nestor notabilis | reverse complement strand
AGTTGCCAGCTGGGCTTAAACCACGACAACTCCTCACAGCAGAAAGAAGTCCCTTCAAGCAGTTCATGAGAGCATCCAAAGCAGACTCCTGTGCTGAGTAATCATTGGCTGAGTCCCACTTTGTTTCTCCATTGACCAAAACTGAAAAACAAAAAGAGTTTTGCCTCCCAAGGATACTTCCCTCACACTCTGGGATGCTCCTTCTAGCAACACTGCTGCTATCAGACTTCAATAAATCATTTCATTGTGGTAGAACCAAAACTCTTGGACCATCTGTAGCCAATGACATCTTCCACTTACTGTCACAGTGTCTCAGTATTAAAGCTTTATTAAAAAGTATTAAGTCCTTTTCTTAGAAGGATTTGCTGCTCGTTATTTGCTATCTGTCTTCAAATGTCGGGGCAGGGCTCTCCAGTATTGTCTGATTGTTCTAAGAATTCATTTTCCCTCATCTTATAAATGTACTCTTACACTTTTCTATGTTTTCTTTTTTATACAATCCAAACTGTAGTGTCTGTCTTTCAGAGACACTCTCTTGGACTAGCTGACTTCTTGTACTTGCTTATTTTTTTTCTCTTCTCATGACTAACTTTTTATGCTTTGTATCACATCTGTTCTTCTGTCTTGACCCACGTTTCAGTCAAAATCTAGTTTACTCAGGGGGCCTCAGCTTCCCAGAACTGCAACACTGGCTCTTCTGCATTTGATCAGCCAGAGATTCTTTTCTTCACCTTCTCCATTTAATTTCTTGCTGTAAAAACATATCACTGAATCACTGATCTTCTCATGGAGTTCAGCACTCCCCTCATTTTACTGTAATACTTTTACTATTAGTATCTCTTGCCTGATTTAACAGACAATATTAAAAACGCTGACTGCTTCACAACCATTTATTGTTTGAAATAAATTTACCTTTTTTCCTTCTTTTTTTTTTTTTTTTACTGGCTTTCCATGTTGCTCAAGAGCATAGGAGCACAGAAGGAAACCTCAGTTTTACCTTCACATTTCAAGAAGATGTCAATTTTAATAGTGAATTCAACTCCTCCATTCTTCCTCTAAAAATACATTATTAGGTCAATTTAATTCTGTTACTGTATTCTGTTCCTTGATCATCTTAATCCAAGGCATCTGGCCCGAATCGGTTACATTCAGTGTCAGGTTCTGGTTCAAAAGAACTGATCTCAGATGTGCTGACCCATGTAAATGCCACTTGAAAACTCAGATTTTTTTAGGCTTTTTTAAAAGTCTTGTGCTAAGATTATACCAAAAAAAAAAAATAAAAATCAAGAAGTTAGAGCTTTAGAGGTAGAAAAAGAAATAAAGGCTTGAAGAGAGTAGCAGGAAAAAAGTGTGATTGATAGCAAATATTTTTAATGACTTCATAAAGCACAGGCTCTGTTACTGCAAAGGAAATGGAAGGTGCCTGGGGAATCAGCCTCTGACATACTGTATTCTGATTATTAAGAGCACATGGGAACACTTTTTGGCTGCAAATTATTTACACTAGACACTGCTGTTTTGTTGGGATAGCGTATGACACCTCACATCCACTCCTTGTACCATAGGAGATGGTACAAGGTTCTCTCTGTTGTGCCATTAAGTGGTATAAACCATGAGTAACAGTCAGAAAAGTAACGTAAGTTGACTTAGAGCTTGCAGAAGGGCATGGTTGCAAAACAGTGCAAAGTCACCTTTTAGATTAGGTCCTCTTTCACCATGAACTAAGGGGCTTCAAAAAATGTGTGACATGCTGCACCATTTTGCTTTGGTGTGATATGAGGTCAGACTGCAAACCAAAACTGAAACTAATTACTTTCTTCTGGTTTATTTTTGTCTTGTTCTGTTTAGGTTGACCTGCTTGTCCCTACAAAAATCACTGGCATAATTACCCAAGGAGCTAAAGATTTTGGTCATGTCCAATTTGTGGGGTCCTACAAGCTTGCTTACAGTAATGACGGGGAGCACTGGATCATATACCAAGATGAAAAACAAAAGAAGGATAAGGTAAAACAAATAGAAGATTGATATTTCAGTTGCATTACTACAGAGGTCTACATCTGTAGTAACGCCAGTGCTGTAAGACTGCAGATTACTGCATGCTGCCTGCTTTATAGGGTTCCATATGCATAGGATCCCACAGATAAAAGTCAAGGTGAATAGAAAACAGTCATACAACACAAAGACATTCACAGTACAGTAATATCATAGGTATCAGTGCAATGCACCTGATTTAACACTATTAAATATGGGATATAAAACTTTACAGTTCTCCATTTATTGGAATTACTTCTTCCTTTAACTCTAGAGGAGAAGGTATATAAATAGCAGTTTATTTGTATATTCAAAAACTGTGTGTCTCTGCATATATTGATAAGTATGCACTAGTTTCTATAGTTTTCTCTAAAGCACATCTTTAGTATACCTCATTACCTAGCCATTTTGGCTTCATTTTTTTAAGTGGAAATTAATCACTGGGTTTCCAATACCCAATGGAAAGATTATTTTTTATTACACTATTAAACAAACACAAAACATAAAAAGTTTCTCAACTTTCTTTGCAAATGTTTATTGAGAGGCATAGAGAAAGTGCAAGTTTGCTGCAAGCATTTAACTTTTCTCTTGTCGTTTAGGATATTATACCTTTCCTTTAAACTGTATTATACTTTATACACCTGAATTCCTAATACCATCCTTTAAGAGAGACATTACAGAATATGAATTGCTTAAGGGAAACATTAAGCAAGCTGACAAAATGTGAATTGTTTATTGAATGTCTTAGTGGGATTTTGTCTGATTTAAACAAAAGATACATTAATAAAAATAACAGATGGCTGATATGTCTGATGATACATATCTCAAAGACAGTGTTTTTAACAGGGTGATGAATATTCCCTCTTGTCCTTATTTTTCTTAAAGTAAGCAAAAATTCTTCAGTAAAATTTAATACCCTTCATACATGTCAATTTTTATATTTATTTTTTTTTAAGTAATAAGAAAGCTTTTGATATGCGTTGATATGTGTTGTGTGAGTACAGATAAATCTATTGATGAGGGGTTAGACAACTGCATCTCTTAAATTTTGATGATTTTAAGTGATTGATCAAATGTACACCCATTTTTTAGGGAAAAGAGTTCTAAATTACTGGATTAAATATGTACATAGCTGGATGTGTGTGTCTGCATAGACATTTTATGTTTCTAAGATTGTTATCCAAAGATGATACTGTGAAGTCCCAGTCTTAAAAGCCAAATGGCAGTTTACTGTGTTTTTGTCTTGCAATGAGACTTTTCCCCATCAAGCTCTAAAGTACTTTAGAGAGGGAAGCCAAAATCAGTCGCTTTAGGCATCCAACTGAGAAGGTCCTGACACCAGTGATTGTGTATGTCTTGTATAACTGGTTGTCATGTAAAAATTGGAAACAAAGAAAGAACTCACTTTTTGTAGAGGTACTATAAATGCATTCAATATAAATGACAAATAGCCACTTCAGTGCTTTGCACACATACCATTTTAAGTCCCTGGCATTTAAAAACAGAAGCCAAAGATCTGCTGTGAAAGAAACGTTTTCTCCAAGCCAAACTGGTATTAGCAATCTGTTTCATTCATTTTACTAAAATAGAGAACATGCGTTCAAGTCTTTGGTGAGGAACACAGTAGCAGTCACAAGCAGATCTAAAAGAAAATGCACTCTGACTTAACAGCACTCTTATAAATGGCAATGGCAAATGTTATAAACAGTCTACACTTGTTTATAACATTTGCCAAGGCAATTGAATTCTTCTCACTTTCATCATCAGCTGGATTGTTAATTGCTATATACATATTCTATTAGAAACAATGGAAAACTCTTAATCATTGTCTTATTAAAACATCTCACATGCCATATTAATTACCATCCCTAAGAATAAAATGGATGCATATTATTATGATTCTTCAACAAATCAAGAGCAGTTAAAAGCAGAATGTGATCAAATACACTTAGCTGGAAATTAGAAGTGACAACTTCTGAATTTGAATGTACACAAAATAAACAAGATATTTGATACAAGACTAGATCTCAGCCTTTGATACACAAACATTAGTCCAAACTGTACTATGACACAGTTCTGGAAAAGTCAAAGTCTTACAGCAGGATCTGACATTCCAGAAATGCTAGCTGTCTGTCAGTGAACTTGGCAAAACTGCACAGGAGGTAGGACTGGAAAGGTTCTCGAGACAGCATCTACACACATATCTATTGACATTTGTAAAGACTGTGCTTCTCTCTTTTCATCCCCTAGCAGGAAATGGGATCCAACAAGCCTCAGGTCCCTTCCTTCTACCCTAGGAGTAGGCTCAACAGTTCGTTTTCAGAACTAAGGCTTAATTCACTCACGTGTCCTTCACCTCATACAGTGACTGTACCCTGCATCATTCTCTATCAGATTACTATTTAATAGCTGGTGATGAAAATTCTACACGCCCATGTTTAAATATCATTAAAGGTGGAACAGTTGTTTATCACCCTCCCTGCAACACACCTGCCTGTTAAAAACGTGTTGTCTCAATCTTTTCAGTTTGTTTGCTTGAAGTATGTTAAACGGTTTCTTCTTGGGAGAAAAAAAATAAATAAAAAAAAATTGTCTGTTCTTTCGGTCTTTCCTCAAAGGGTATGTTTTCTCAACCTCAGATTAGTATTTTGTGTTCTACTTGGATGAGCCCTTCCTAAAGTCTCGTTTCCTAAACTTGATGTAGCATTGCAATCTTTAGCACAGAACTAGTGCCTGCTCCATCATTCTCCATATTCTACCTGTGACATTGGTTATGGCTTCCTATGGTTTGTCTTGCTTCTCATCATTATTATATTGCACCATTGATGATCTGTGCATTTCTCCATTTTGTCAAGACTGTGCTGAACTTTGATCCTACCTTTCAAAATGGGAAAAGCTTGGCCACATCTGCACTTCTAACAAGCAAATCTATTTCCATCATTCATTTTATTACTGTGAATACACAAATTGCATTCACCCACTAAAACCTTCCAGTTTGACATCAAACCCTTCATCACTGTTCCAGCCAGGTATGTGTTGATCCAGTGTGTTCTGGTGGGGCTTGCCCACACTGGATGTGTATAGAATCAGAAATACTGGCTGCACTCTGGCCTGTGCAGTGGGACAAAAATATATATGAAAAATAAAAACAGTGTAAGAAAAGCCATGCTGTATTTTATCCTTAGGGAGCAGAAGAAAAATAGCATCACTGGTCCTGTCTGATAGTAACAACTTTGCACAGGATCCACAACAATTTCCTTAGCTTAAGTTATGATACAAGATTTGGCCAAAAATGAAAGAGCAATGTAGAAGAAAATGTGTTTTCACAACAAAGTGAAGCTTTCATGAGGTGCTGCTTCTGTCCACAGGAGATAGATACAGAAGGGAGATGAAAGAAAGATACTGCAACTATCAATAGCAGCAAGCATAAGTTATTCATAATTTACCCTCATTCATTCTGTTTATTAACTGAACATCTTGATTTCTTCTGAAAAGTATAGAATACATAGATTCCTTATTTCCTCTGCAGGTGATTTATTCATCGTATACTCATCATGTGATCTTTGTGCAATCATCCAGTAAGTGAGGAAAAAGATTGTTCCAAAAACTTTAAGGAAAAGGAAGACAAGATAAAAATAAAATAACTGCTTTTAAAGTCCGAACAAAATATGTCACTTTACATTCTGGAAAAGCAAAGATAAAAAGGATATCTTAGACACAGAAATTATGGACATATTGATAGGCTGGTAATAGTGATTCGCAGATGAATATTGTGACTTTACAAAGCTTGACTTAAGAGGAGCTCTATTCTGTCTGCTGCCTCTATCTCACTATTCAGCAGTTTACAGGATGAGTCCTAGTGTATCAGCTGATCTTAGTGAACTCCTGAAGCTATTCCCTTCTGCCTTTTCATCATTTGTGAAGTTATTTCACTGAGGAAAAGATACTGGTATCTTGTGTTCACAAGTGCACTATGTGCAGCCTGTATCTTTGATCAATCTGCAAGAAAACAGTCATTTCAAACAGAAGGAAATATGGTGCTCAGTTTTTTTCTTTGCACCATTGTAAATGGAGAAGCTGTTCCAAGAAGAGTGACTCCTGCAGCTCCTGTTTGGCTTCTGCTATTTTAGCAGCCATCATTTCAGTTCATATCTGTGCTGATCTTCTATGAATCCAGATGAATGGGGGGGAAGAGGTGAGGGAAATGCATCTTTAAAATTTCTCTTTCATTTTAAATAGTTTGAATGAGCTGCCTGGAAAATATGAAAGCTTTTCCTTTTGCCTTCAAGAACCAAAATAAATTCCATTGCAGACTGGCAAGTAGGAAGAAAATGTATTTTAGAAAAAGGACCAGAGCTAATAGCTATCTTGTTTTTCTCAACTAGAGGTCAGTAGCTCACTATGCCTCTAAAGCGAAGGACATCCAAACCAAATATGACCTTTTTTTTTCTTTTTAATCAGTTTCCACATGTGATTTATAAATTGCACGGCCTGCTGTAGATAACTCAAGGCCAGCTGCAGTGTCAAATGGCATTTTAGAGGCCATTTTTTAAAATAACATGAGAACATTTGGAAGCAGCCTAAAGAAGCCCAGCAGCCTGCAGCACTGTCAGTTGCTATTAGCCATCAGCAGAGCAATTAATTGTAGATAGACAATGTCCAGTATGCAAATGGAAAATGGATTTTTGCACAAAATAATGAGGTAGTTGCAAGTTATATGCTTTGCATAAGTACTTAATTGCCACAGCAACAGAAGACAGGAACCTACTTACAAATGAAAAGTTAGATCATGTCAGGTTAAAAATCTCTGCTAGATTTGCTAATGTTTTTTCTGTGCGGTATTTAATTATTATAGTGACTGGTTTACATTGATAGGTTTAGTTCACACATATAATCTACATACTTTGCACAGCTAAAGAACTTTTTTTAGTAATATGATTTAAATTATTATTTTTTAATGCTAGTATTTAAAATATTTCTAAAGTAATGATTTTTTTTTTTTTTTTCCTGCACTGGTTTAGATTATGAGTGACTTCTATTACTTTCAACTGAATTAACATGATTTGTGTCAGATGAAGATCTAGCTATACTCATTCCAGGTTGAGCCTCGAGCACATATATCCCTTCCCCTTTTACCACACTAACACCTGAAGGAAGACAACATGTTCGTATTAACAGTCTCTACCTTGAGTTTCCAGAAGCATCTCTGGAGGGAAGCTGGTCTTCAGAATATTTGTCTTTTTGCTTGGCTTTGAATTTCTATCATAAAGCACCTACAAACTATGTCCAGTGGAGTAAAATCCTATTTTAGCAGCATCAGCAGACAGATTGAGGAAAAAATAACAAGAATGTGATAGTAAGTTTCACAAGTTTAAAGATTTGTCTGCCTGGTATCTATTCTTAACTTGAAGAAATAATAAAGTTCATGTAATATTTATTCTTATTCATGTATTATGGAGAGGGAAAAAGCAGTCCTCCTGACACTGGACTCTTTTCCATAGCTAACCATTGCATGCCAACCAACTGCTGACTCTTCAGCTGGTCAAGGGAAAAGTGCTTGGTGAAGAGAAAGGAAATATGGCCAAGATCAGGAGTGGAAAATTCACGGACAGAGACTTTATGTATTCCAACTGAAAAGAAAGAATGTTTTTTTTCTTCTCTAAATCACACCAAAAACACACATATGTATATTAAAAGAAACCTCCACTCTTCTGTAGAGGAAAGCATCTTCCAAAGAGATGCAGCATGCCTGTAATGAGTAGCTCTATTTCTGGTGGGAAATCAAGACATCTTTCACTATCTTTTACCTAGTTTTGTTCACTTGTAGCTCTTCATGGTGAAAAGGTTACTCCACCAAGAGCCAAAAACTTCAGGTAAATGGGCTGTTCAAATCTGCAAATTCCTTCTCTTTGCTTAAGCAAGTCTTCTTCAGTGAATAGTAATAAAGAAATAAAATGTTTCCAAGATAAAGGAATATGGCTGTCAAAAAATATTTTTATGCACCTTTTCTCAGATTTTGAATGAATATTAGATTTTAAATTATTTGTTCGAACAGTAAGATATTCTGCACTGAAACAAATTCCAAACAGAAGACACATACAGCTATTCTGCCTCTGATATAAGCAAGATTAACTGCTCTATGAAATAGCATGTTTAAAATATTCTGCTCAGAATAAAAATTAAGGTCAAAGTACAGCAGACAACGTAATGACTTCACCATCTAAAGCTTTACTATTAAAGTCTCAGCTCTCAACCATTATCATAAATAGTAGGAACCAATAATGCTATGGCTGATGCAGATTTTTTGTATAATTAAAGTTTCTGTGAGACATGAGATCCAGAAAGATTCTCTGTGGAGAATCAGACTACCTGAATTTCTGTCCTTTGTGCACATCCAGTGACATGGCACCACAAACAATCTTACTTGTTGCAACCACCAATTAATGAGTCCTGTGGATGTGCCCTAAAGTCTGATTTCCAGGTCTGTGTTTGGAGCAAAACAAGGAGCAATTGTTTTTCAGATGTTTCTCCTTAATTATTACGTCGTAAAACATACAACAGTTTTCTGTTTAAAATACGAATCAACTTACATTGCAGTTACTTGAATTTGCTGCTCATGCCATGAAACACTTAGTTGTATTTAAAAATCTTACTGAATATTTGAAGGCAAGACATCCAAATTGTTTGTTGGACACAATTATAAAGAAGACTTCTTTATATTTGAACATCCTTTTGGCAGAGAATATCAGTACATATTTTCCAGGTTTTCATTCTCTTTTGCATGAACTGATAATTAAATAAGTTATCATATTTAAAAGCAGAACAGCATGATTTTTTCTACTGTTTTTCCTTTTAATAGCAGCTGTAAGAGACTAAAGCTACAGCAGAGCCGCACATATGTGTGTGGGGCATGCATGTGCAAACTTGCTGAATCTGCTGGGTAAATGTTTCAGTAAGTTACACCTTTTCAGTGAAGACGTACATAAATACATATATCCACTATAAAATCTTTAACATTCTACAGGATTGTCAATTAGCAGGAGCTTCAGTCCACTTCTACCAACAGATACACCTTGTAACATGGGAGCCACTGGGCTGGGCCAGGCCGAAGCTCCGTCCAAGGAACGGAGCATCATGTAGCAGGTGACTAGAGAAGAAAGATATGTAGGGCTGTTGTTCTTCCCTAGTGTACTTCCCCAGCCTCTTGCTTTCTTCTGTCTGATTCTCTAATAGTCTCTGTTGATTTTACTTGTAACATTTCTTTAACAGTAGTTACGGGGTGTAACTACTGGAACAGCAGTTTTCCAATAGGAACAAGAAACCTGGAGAGGGCCTGTAGGGACAGGAAAAGGGGGAATGGGTTTAAACTGACAGAGAGGAGGTGCAGATGAGCTCTTAAGCAGCAGTTCTTCCCTGTAAGGATGGTGAGGCCCTGGCACAGGTTGCCCAGGGAAGCTGTGGCTGCCCCACCCCTGGCAGCGCTCAAGGCCAGGTTGGATGGGGCTTGGAGCAACCTGGTCTAGTGGAAGGTGTCCCTGCCCATGGCAGGGGGTTGGAACTGGGGGTTGGAGCTTTAAATGTCACTTCCAATCCAAACCAGGCTGTGATCCTATGAAGCTGTGCCACAGTTCATTTATGTGTTATATGGAAAACTATAAGCTTTAAATGGCTCAGTACAAACCTGATATCATTTGTTATCCCCTCAAGGCAATACTGCTCTCTATTGATTTTCTCCATGCTACTTATGATTTGCCACATCTGTGTCCTTCCAGGCTGAAGAGACTTAGTCTGTTTAATAATGTGCAAAGGATGTTCTTCCATGTTTGTGGCTATCTTTCTGCTTCACTCTGTGCATTTGCTCTTTGAGAGAAGGCAGGACCAGATCTGCACCCACCCAGAATGCAAAATGAAGATATGTACTGGCATTGTGCACTGACATGTTAATAACTTACACTCTGCTCTTTATTCCTTGACCACTAATCAGCTGGGGGTTTACCGTCATCATGTGGTTTTCCATCTGAAAAATTACACAGAACTCCAACATCAGCTTCTTTAAAGCTTATAAATCATAACAATGTTCAGAGGCATTGATTACTGAAACAAACTTCTCAGAAACAAATGTGAGGAGTGATCATTTATGGTAGGTGGGTACCATCTCTTTGAGGGCTTTTAATTGCTTAAGGTGGTTCATTTAGTATTGACTGTTTGGGTATAAAGCAGGAATTAATTAAAGAAAAATCACTTTTGGCTACAGAAATAGCTCTTTTGTACTGGTAAATCAGATGTACAGTTTTTGTCCTTTGTCCTCTCCGGTCTTTCCAAGTTTCTTGACTCCAACTTAGGCTGAAGGAAACCGAAGAGTGACAAAGAATGTATTTTTTCCCCATAAGAAACTTGCCATGGATCCACAGCAAAATTTGCTCTTAGAATGTTATATTTCATGCAGGTCACATATGTGGATGCCAACAAAGCTTTCTTCCCTCACTTTCTCATAACTTTATTTCCCCAAATCCCTTTTTCTGATCTAACACATTTAGTTAATTTCTTAAAACTGGATCTTGAATTTTGAGGGAAGGTAAATTTCTGATTTGCCTGAATTAACCTCTGAAAGAGATGAATTTTACTTCAAGTTCTAATGAAATCATGTAGGAATTTGAAATAAAATTTAATTCCTGTTTTCCTGGTCTAAGTAAATGGCATAATCCTACCTTTTTCGGCTGTATTTCGTGCTTGGTTTGTATCACATTATTTTATCCATTTGGCATAGCTGTGTGCAGATATGTGTACTGGGGCTATATAATGGTTCTTCTGGTAAACAATGTTTCTTGTTCTAAGCCTTCATTTAAATGTTGTCTTTCAAATACATCTTGGTAGCAAAAATAAAATAAGGATGAAGAGAATTTTCCAGTACTTTTGCAGCAAGAATTGTCTACAGTTCTGCATTGCTTATCATCTTGCTTGGTATAAAAAAAATAAAAATCAACAGATATGTTGCAGACATGTGCCAGGAATAAAAATATCTCTTTCCTAACTGCATATTGTACCTGTGGGGTGCCACTCTGTAATTTTAATAATGAGCTTACTGCCTTTTATTGTATGTTATATTACTACAGATGAAGCCCAAATTCAGGCACAATCTTCTTAGCCCAAGCTCCAGCTGATTTATGTAATCAACACTGGACCTGGGCAACAAACATGTTTTCGTGTGGTAAATACATTTTTTCCTTAGGCTCATAACACTTGTTTCAGTGGTCAGCCTGTCTGCAATTTTGTCCATCTATCTTAACTCTTAGGTGCTTCAGTTCTCCCATCTCTGTGTTAGTGTGATGCCAGACAGGAAGGAAAATGTATCACTTGTGAAAAAGCATGACTTGTGGAGGATACATGCTTTGTTTGAGATGCCAAATAGACAGCACTTGAAGAAGCTTTCAAAATTCAAAGAAATTCTGCAACATAGAGACCAAAAAGTCAAGATTTTCAAAAAGCCATCAAATTCAGTTTTCACAAGTGAGAAGTGAATTAGCTAACATTTGAAGAGAATTAAAATTTCCCATAAAAAAGTTATAATATCCCAAGGGAATAATCTGAGCATTTTGCAAAAAGGGGGTGCCATGGCCTTTGAGCTTAAGTAGTGGGGAAAAATCTGGTGGTGTTTTAACACAGGCAGAAGTTCAGGATCTTACTTATCTATTGGTTAACACATACTACTGGAAATAACATGCACTATACTGTGATAGGATTTTCTAATTTGATCACAAACCAGTGCCCTTGATTCATATGCTTACTTTTGTTTGACAGAAGAAGATAGCATCCTTGACAATCACTGACTTTACAAGGCTTTATACTGTTTCATCCAAGCCGCATTCCTAAGTGATACAAAAAAATTCCTGTTAACTTTAATTATTAATGTTATTTTGTTGAAAACAATAACAGGATCTCCTGGGATTAATTCAACATGATGCAAATACCAAGTAAAAAGACATTTAATTTTTTAAATGTTAATGATTTCTATGTAACTTTAGAGCGGGGCCCCAGATGTTGGCAGAACAGCCGATGAAGCTTTTAGTTGAAGGCTAAACCTGTACCAGGACTGAGCATGCCACACTCATACCTAGCTCTGAGGTCCCTCTCATGCAATGAAATCCCGAGGTCTTGGCAAAGGCAAATGCTTTCTGCAGCATCAATTGCGTGCCCAGATAGTCAGGGACTATAATGATAGGGCGAGGGGTAATGCCTTTAAACATAAAATGGGAGATTTAGGTTAGGTATAAGGAAGAAGTTTTTTAGTGTGAGAGTGACGCACTGGAGCAGATTGACCAAGGAAGCTGAGTGCCCTAACCCTGGCAGTGCTCAAGGCCAGGTTGGACGGTGCTTGGAGCAACGTGGTCTAGTAGAAGGTGTCCCTGCTTGTGGCGGGGGTTAGAACTGGATGAGCCTTAAGGTCCCTTCCCACCCAAACCAGTCTGGGATTTTATGATCAAAATTTAGCGTGGACAGGTGCCTGGGAACATCAAGTGTGTACCACTACTCTTCCTTAAGCCACACAGTCTTAAATCTTCTCGCTACTTGTCCTTCAGGTGTTCCAGGGAAATTTTGACAACGACACACACCGTAAGAATGTCATTGACCCTCCAATCTACGCCCAGCACATCCGCATCCTCCCATGGTCGTGGTATGGCAGGATCACCCTGCGGTCGGAGCTGCTGGGCTGCATGGCGGAGGACTGAGGCAGACCTACTCATCTTTCGGTGTAGCTCAAAGTTCCTTCCCAGAAGAAACTGCAAAGCCTGTAGGATGCTGAGTGGGTTTTTCACGAACAAGTGCTCATTTTATGGTAGGCCGCTAATTGTCTTTCGCAAGGAGGTCTAAGCCTGCTCTTTAAATGATCCAATCCAATTTTGTCCTTGAAATACATTAGTGTTGTCCCTTCTGCTGTGGAATTATCTTTCTAGTTTTCCTTTGAGTTGTTCTGACTAGTTGAAACGTGTTAGGGAAAAACAGCTGCATCCTTTTTACAAGGGAAGAGAAATAGCATGACAAAGCTCATTTGCAGCTTTAGAAACATTGGGCTGACAAGTTATCCATAAATCATACTGTCATCTTACTTGCAAAAAGTGATACTGCAGCTTTTAGCAATAAGTTTACTTGGGGATGACTGCATTATAGTAATTGTGCCTATCAAACACTGTCAGTATTTAAGACATATATTTGGAAGATATTCTGTGGTACTGTAAAACATAGTACCTGTAATATTACAAGCTACCTTTCATCACTTTCACCTGAACAGAATCCATGTACCTAAAGGGTTTTCCTAACTAACCCCGTGTTCCATCTCTATTTTGCATGCTATAGACAAGACCTCCATCTTTTCTGTTTTGTAACACCACTAATGTTATTTTTCCTTGAAAGAGGTGTACTGTTAGCATATGGAAAAAATAATCTGCTTATCAGTATATTATGAAGTTAATGAGTTTACCAAAGTTTATTAATTCTGCTTGAGATGCATTTTTTGAAGGAGGCTGAGATGAGACACCAGGATAGTGGTGTTACGTCAAGTACCCACACAGGTAAAGGCACACAGAACACCAGAAATCCTGAGCCTGTTTCCTGACTTGCCCAGGGGTAAGCACACAACCATAGACAGACCTGCTTGCTCAATTACTTCTTTCAGAAACCCCCGTAATTTCTGTGAGGAGGTAAACATGAAGGAATCAGGTGCTAAAAGACACACAGAAGGAATGAATCCCCTACTGCCAGGAAGCCTGCCCAGAGGGCTCTTGTTATGGTGGAACTCACAACATTCCTCCCAGGCATGAAGGCAAGAGGTGCAGTAGGAGTTCATCAAAGCTGGGCCCTCATCACCCTCCACTCCCAACTGCATCTCTTAATACATATTCCAGTGAGCCACAAGAAGGTTGATTTTTACCATGTCTTATCTACAGAAATGCTTCATACATGCTATGTGTTTGGCTATGTGTTTATGCTAACCAACATGGACTCCAGTTTAAAAAGTAGGTTTTAGGAGGAAAAGTGGAGCAATAGGGGGGACATTCCCGCATGTATCACAATTTCCCTTGATGATGGGGACAACACTACCAACCTTTGCAGAGCACTCCAAGTTCCTTTGAAGCAAAGTACTCTATGACTATGTTAGAGTAGCACCCAAGTCTAAAAAAATCCCAGGACAAGGACAGAGGGGACACTTTATCTGCTACCTGAAATAACAGCATTTGGGTTTACTGCCACCCTTTTGATTTCATAACATGCTGATGTGAGGAGAAAGAGAGAGAGAAATATACAGCTGCATGTTTTAGTGAATGCCACTGAACTTATTTTTTGTCACTTTTCCATTCCCACCAAAATACTGAAGTATGAACCTGGGCACTGCTTCCCAGGTAAACCACTAGTTGGCCCACAATCTGCAAAGGGCAAAGTTTACTTTGGAAACAAAATGGTTTGGATTTCAAAAACCTGCATTTAATCACACATTCTCCACCACAGACAAAATATATTATCCATTGAACTGTGAAAGACTCTAGAATAGCAGCCAGGAATTTTACATACAAGAATTGGGGATATATTGGTGGCGGTTTTCTGATAGTGTCACTTAAACTGTCACATTTTAAGAAACAGAACACCCTGCTTCTATAAAATGATTTAATCCTTAAACTGTATTTATACAAGTATTTATTTTATAAGGCTTAGACATTTAAAGACTTATAAAGAAGAGTCATGTAAAGGTAAAAGTACATGTAAGAAATGTTGAGGTCCTGTGCAACACTGCTAAGTTTGTTCTTTATTTTTTACTTTGTGCTGCTTAACAAAAGCCACTAGACTGTTACTGTCTTGTCTGTAACTGTGTTAACAGCATTCTTTAATGATGTATATATGGACTGGTCTTCAAGCATAGTGAGCGATTTTAAAGAGAAAGTCAATCATGATGATACTTCTAAAGAGAAAAAAAAAATTTGAATAATGGAGGACAAGTGTATTCCTAAATCACCCACTACCCAAGTTTTGTACTTTAGGCTCTATAAAAGAAAAGATAAATAAAAAATTAAAAAAAAAAAAAAAAAAAGAAGTAGTATTTGTATCTTTAGGGTACACACAATATTTAAAGAGGTCCAAAAATATTTTCCTGTTATGGGAGAGCAATTGATTCTGAATTTAATTACAGATATGAAGAATAGCATGTAGCTATTTCATTAGTCAACTGTACCCCAAAAAAATAGAAGGCCATTTCAGAAAATTAGGCTCCCTAGCTTACCAACTTGTTTTAATGTTCTGAAGTATTTGTTCTTTGTTCTTCAGTTATTTTTATCATGTAACTTCAATTTTGGTTTTGAATTAATCTTTGTTGGTTTAGTAATTTAATTGTTTTTCATTCATCTGCATATAAAAATAACTATGTTGTGATAGCTAACATAGTAATTTTAGTTTGTATTAATTTAGTGTTGAGTATTTTCATCATTATATCCTGTGTCAACTTTTATCTGCCAGCAGTATTCACAACCTGCAAAGAAAGCTCCATACATCATGATAGCACTCTGTGATAATTTATAGAATAATCATATATGCAATGCCCTTATAATGTCAACCGACATAGTGGGGCTTTTTCTAAATGAAATTATTTCTTAGCTATGAAGAAGCTTTCATTAAATGGCATTGTGCAGCCATAGTACCAAAATTTGTTCCCAGTGTCATCAGTATAAGTCTGAAATAACTCTTGATTTTTGTGGAATACTTCAAACTTAACAGATGAGAAACAGGTTATGGTCTAGAATTAAACTTTTTCCCTTTAGTTTTATTTTCTTGTCTTGGTGAATACCATTGACATCCAGGACAAGTTATAAACTAACACAACTATACTCTGTCAGTGAAAGCAACTGGCATCCCAAAACCAGAAGTAAGTGCAGGACGGGATATGTCCCTTTAAGAGGAGATGGAGAAACACTCTGAAATGATCCTTGACTTCTGTATTAATTGTAACAATGGCACTGAACAAGACTGAAAATGTTCATCTAATTAAATTTCACCTTGAACCAGTTAAGTATTTGTAGGCAATCTTCACCTTTCTGTAGCTGTGTAATGTGCTACATTTATAGCCTAGGAAATAAAGCACTGGCACAAGGTGCCATTTTATTTGTGTTCTGCTAAGGGCTTGTCACGTTAAACTGGCTCTGGTTTTGAGATTGACTTTCTCTTTTGGAATGGCTGCATACAAATTAGTGTGAGGTTTGAAGACTAAGGATAGTAAGTGAGTGTATCTTTGCTGTACAAGAAATATGAACTATAATATTCATTGCTGGCTTCTGATGTGTCAGTATGTACAGAAGTATCTGAGACACAATGACCTTTGCAACCCTTCAAGCTGTGTTATATTCAAATGGTTTTGTATATACTTAAATCATGTAGAATGATGTAAAACCAGTATGACCTTGTCTAGTCTTCAAACTTAACAATAAAACTTTTGAAAAATGAGGTCATTTTTGAAGCCCTAATATTGCAATACCTTGAAGGAGGCATCACTTACCTCAGCCTCACTGGCAGCAAATGTGGAGCAGAGATATGTTGTGGCACTTTCAGGGTGGAATTCACAGGGTCTTTGTGGTAGGTAAGTTTGTTTCTGGCAATATCAAGGTGCCATGCTCCCTTCACTGTGTCTTCTTCCTTCTTTCAGGTACAAAAAGAAAAGGTTTGAATGAGTCTAAAAATATTTTTTTTTCTATCTTGCTGCTCTCTGTCTGAGCACCAGAATTGTAAACTAATGCTTTCATTTCCTTTAAGTCAGATTTCTTGGGATGTTTATCGATCTTTGTCTTCTCTTCTACTCCTGCATGGGCAAATTAATTTCCGAGAAGATAAACAGCAGCTGCAGCACAAACCCTTTATAAGGCTTCCAGCAGAGATGCCAAAGCAGGGCCAGTGCTTGCTCACACCCTTGCCTCTGCTTGATTTGCTGTAGAGCCCACTTCCCAAAATTTCTTAGTTTCATTAACTGCCTCATTCCAATTTCCAAAGAAGCCTAGAGGTTAACGTAGCACATGGAAAAGCCACAGACTCCCATTTCTAAGCAATGAGAGTTTTTATGTACTTACGAGAGATGGAGCTTCAGTGGTTTACTCCTTACTGATCCAGAATAATGCTTTCATATCCATTTCAGCTTGCATCCTTTCACCAAAAATTGTCTTTTAGAGATAAAAACCTTCCACTGATGATGGGTACCTTTGCCAAATACACTGTCTGAACACTAACAGCATGTTGTCTTTTAACAGAAAAGTCACAGGATTGGCTTGGTTGAAGTTTCAATTTTTTCTGATTACGTATCTCTACCAGTCTTAAAGATGAGAATATAATGGTGTTCACAAAAAGGGGATTGCTTCTGGTGAATGATGGCAGAATGTTAGTGCTTCAGTCATTAATTTCTGAAAATACGCATCTTGAATCTTTCTGACTTTTAATTATAAATTGCAACTCTTTCATGAAACACGGGGCTTGTTCCTGAAGGAATGAAAAGTGATTTTTCCTCTCATTCTTCATAATGTAGATACCCAGGAATTCTAATGAAGACAATGAGAGAAATAATGAGTAATTCTTTTCAGAATA
Organism: Nestor notabilis; assembly: GCF_000696875.1. Taxonomy (NCBI): domain Eukaryota; kingdom Metazoa; phylum Chordata; class Aves; order Psittaciformes; family Psittacidae; genus Nestor; species Nestor notabilis. The sequence continues at coordinate 37,530 of NW_009927661.1, read as the reverse complement.
GCAACTATTTATCAATGTTCATCCTCCCATACATGTTGCTAATAAGCGCAGTGGATTAACATGCATATCGACACTCTATATCATTATGAAATAAGTAGTCTCTGATACTTCTGTGACACTTTGTACCTTAGATTGAAATAACAAGAGGTTAATCTCTTCACCCAGTGATCACTATGTGACCAGTGATAAATAAGTGACTGGTGATCACTTAGCCGTATAAAATGAATTTGGAAGACATAGAAGACAATTCTACTGAAACAAACTTATTTTCTAAATTTGCATAATTTTCTTAACAGAGAATTACACTTTAGGATGCAAAAGACTTCTTAAAATTAAGAATATAAAACACAAGAGCTAAACTTTAATGAGTGTTGCATAGCTTTATAACTGCATTTATTGCAGATTATCTTTCAATGATACATCAGTATCAGCATTTGGGGAGTTGTAAATATATAGATTTATGTGTATCTAAACATAAGAACGTAGAAACATACCTTGCTCTCACAATTTAGCTTTCTAAGGGTTCAGCAAAATGTATTTTACCAGTATACGTTAGTAACAGCACCAGTTATGTTTTGTTATAGTATGTATCAATTTAGAAGTAGGATCCACAGATATGGGAATGTATGGTAAGCACAAATAACCAGTGAAATACATGTGGGGCACAACAAACAGAGAGAACAGTCATAATACAGTCTGTTTCTTATGCTGCTTTCTTGCTGGTTTGCAAGTTAATGCGTGTGGTTATTTGAGGTTGCACATCAGATGGTAGGTCAGTAAGCATATTTCTAATAGCCACATGACTAGATGAAGGATGTCAGCCCTCAAAAGATGGTAGGAAAGGTCGCTAATCATTTGCATTAGACTGGAAAATCAAAAGCAGACTAAATGAACGTCTTGAATTATACTGTTTTTCTGGGATGCTGCAAGAGGTCAGCAGGTGCCATAGAGAAATGTATTCCCTCGGCCACAATAAATACAATTAAGTACACAGACTCTTGGGCATAAAATACACATACAATCCACTCACACAGGATAAAAGGCCCTTTAAAAAGTCATATAGCATGTTCTCATGAAAGTGTCAGAGAGTGTGATGTGGACGCTATGGACCAATGCACTACCGACTTTTGTACTAGGTCTGGCTGGGAATGGGCCATTGCTTGGAGACTGCAAGGGCATCAGTCTGCTTGTGGGAAGTGGTGACTTTGCCTTTCCATCACCTGGTGGCTTTAGTTTGGTTTTTATTCTCTCTCTTTCGTTCACTCATTAAACTGTTTTTATCTCAACCCACTAGCTTTTCACTTTTGATCTTCCTATTCTGTACCCTGTCCTGGTGAAACACTGAGCTAGCAGCTGTGTGGGGCTTAGCTGATGTTTGGCATCAATACAGCACGATTTTAAATGCAAAACATAAATCATGTCTGTGATCTACAATTATTCATTGAATTGTACAGAAAAAAATAGATTTTCTGAATCTTCATTCCTCACTTTTTACATCTGTTCTATTTTTCTCTGGACTGCTGTTGGCTTTTCAATATTTTATTTGGAGAAATTCCTTAATTACATGGGACTCGTTACTATAAGAGGTTCACAGCTTCATTAGAAGATGCACTGATGCAGAATTTTTAAATAAGCAATTAAAGCATGCATTGCTGATGTGAAATATGGTGTGTACCTATTTTAAGTACCTATACATATACATACCATAAAATCATAGAATCGTATAATCAACCAGCTTGGAAAAGACCTTTAAGATCATCAAGTCCAGCGATTGCTCCAACACTGCCAAGTCCACCAGTGAACCTTGTCACTAAGGGCCTTGTCTACACGTTTTGTGAACACTTCCAGGGACAGTGATTCCACCACTGCCCTGGGCAACCTGTTCAATGCCTGACCATCCTTTTGGGGAAGAAATTGTTCCTAATCTCCAGTGTAAACCTCCCTTTGTGCAGTCTGAGGCCATTTCTTCTTGTCCTATCTCCTGTTCCTTGGCAGCAGAGACTGACCCCCACTGGAATAGAGAGCAAAGAGCAAGCTGAAGGGTGATTATGTTTTCCATGCTGTTGCAATAGCTGTCTCTCTCTACAGAACTGCCCAAATAAATCTAGTATGCATCAGGATACTGATTAGTAAGCCTAAGAGTTAATTCCATTTTTAGTGAACCGTTTGATGTGGGCAATACCAGTGGTGGTTGGAGTATATTACCCCTTCTCTCACTAATTTCTTCCACCTCTTGCTGAAAAGACTGGAGAAATTATGATTTGTTTTATAGAAAACCGTATCTGTTAGATGTCCTTTTTCTGCTTCCAGGAGTTGTGGGTGTTGTATAATTTGGGGAACAATTTCCTGCATAGAGAATCACAGAACAGTTTGGGTTGGAAGGGACCTTCAAACATCTAGTCCAACCCTCTTTCCATGGGCAGGGATACCTTCCACAAGATCAGGTTGCTCAAAGCCCCATCCAACCTGGCCTTGGAAACTTACTATGTTGGAGCATCCACAACTTCTCTGGGCAACCTGTTCCTGTGTCTCACCAGCATCACAGGAATGGATTTCCTCCTTATATCCAATCTAAATCTACATTTTTTTCAGTCATTGCCCCTTGTCCTATCACTGCACACCCTTTGCAGACAGTTCTTCTCCAGCTTTCTTGTAGACACCCTCTATATATTGAAATAGTGCAATAAGGTCTCCCTGGAGTCATCTCTTCTCCAGGCTGAACAGCCCCAACTCCTTCAGCCTTTATTCATATAAAAGGTGTTCCAGCCATCTGAAAATGGAAGATCCACTCTAATAGGTCTATGTCTTTCTTATACTGGGAACCCTAGATCTGGACACAGTACTCCATGTGGGATATCGTGAGATCTTCTTAGAGGCGGAGAATAGCCTTCCTCGACCTGCTGCTCACACTCTGGGGATGCAGCCCAGCACATAGTGGAGTTCTGGGCTTAAGCGCAAACTGAAGCCAGGTCCTGGGGAGCTTCTCCTTATTCAACACCCCAAAGTCCTTCTCCTTGGGGCTGCTTCATCCAGTCTTCCCCAACCTGTGTGTGTGCTGGAATTGTCCCACCCCAGGTGTAAGACCTTGCACTTGGCCTTGCTGAACTGCATGGTCCTAGCCCTCCAGCCTGTCCAGGTCCGTCTGGATCCCCTCCCTTCCCTCCAGCATGTTGACTGCACCACACAGCCTGGCATCATCAGCAAACTTGCTGAGGGTGCATCAATCCCACTGTCCAGGTCACTGATGAAGATGTTAAACTAGTCCCTTGTGGAACACCACTGGTTACTGGTTTCTCTACATCCAGATCTGTGTAATTTTTCCTGAACCTTGAAAATCTCAAAACTGAAATACACCATGCTACTTTTTCCTTTAGGCTTAATTTGGCACTGAGTACACTTCATTGCAGAGATGTGCCCTGTGAAAATACCCATCTTTC
>NW_009927661.1:13648-34062 GCF_000696875.1 Nestor notabilis | reverse complement strand
GCATACACAGACTGGATACGTATATATCTGCACAGTACCTTTTTCTCTTTTAGTGCTTCAAATTGCCTGCTCTTGCACCACTGATGTAGGAAATAAGTAAGCAGCACCAGGTCTAGACTCCCAAGGCTGAAAAATGCACTGATCTAGGAACTGAAGATGAGAGCTGTCTCACAAATGCTGACATTAAGACCCTGCCTGTGTGGGGGACAAAATGTGGCTGTGGGTGGCTCAAGACCCGTATATTAGGCAGTGTTATTAGTCTTTATTTTATTATTTTCTTATTCTAACTTTTTAGAACTAGCATTTCAAGGATGTTAATTAAGTCTTCAACCTACACTAGCTGTTCATATTAAGTATGCTGATACAATTTTCTTCTATTTAAGAAAAGTAAGTGGGGATGCTGGGACAGTGCTTGTTTCTGGGTATTTTATTTATGTTCCTGGTTTGTTTAATTATCTTGGCTTTGAGGCTTAGACAGAAATGGACTTTTCTTCAAATGGCAACAGGCAGCATTACTTGAAAGTCAGAAGTACTTCTGTGTTTTAAAGCCATTTTTACCCTTTTCTGAGTGATTTGCAAGTATTTCATTTAAAAAGCCATCACTGACCAGTGACCAAAATAAGTAAAAAGGTTTTCTTGTTCACAAAGATATTCCATTTCCAGATAGGAGTCAAAGTGTCTTCCAGAAGAATCTGAGCCAATATTTATGTAATATACATATATAGCACTTGCATTGGCTGCTCCACCTTTCCATTTCTTTCCAGTTTCTGAGCTGTAATAGAAAGTGTTCTTCAGCTGTGGGAATGAAAGCTTCTATTCACAAATGGCTTTTCATTGAGAACACATTTAACTCTAACGATCACATTCCTCAAATATTTCTGGGAGTCTAAAGCCAGACTCCCAAACCAGAGCAGCTCAGGAGCTAGGTGTGATGTGGGGAAGGAAAATTTGCCCAGTCCCAGTTCAACTGCTGAGCTGACTGAATGGTATGCACAGTTTACAGCTGTAAACACAGGTTGGGTAACAGGAATGGCTCAGTAAACATGTCTCAGTTGGTCCCTTCGTGATATAAAAGACTGCAATTCAACTAAAACGGTTTCAGTATTTTTAAACATTTAGCAATCTTTTCCCTAGCCTTTACCACAAGCATTCCTATGGCCTTCAAAAAATGCATTTGTGGTTAATTTCTTCTCCAATGGATTATATTCTATTCAGATTAATGTCTGCAATGCATTTATAGTGTCTGAATGAACTAATATGTTCCCAAAGTCAGATGTAATCCATGATGAGATGTATGGTACTGGTCTACCATCCTCATCACAGCAGATGGCAGAGCTGCTTGAGACACCCTTGATGCCAACAACCTAGTCAATAGTGCTTTCTGATGGGTGCCATGCTACTTTCAGGCAGCCAGGCAATAGCTCAGCATTATCAGGGTTCAAATAAGCACTGCTTAGCTCTTACCTGATATCTCTCATGAATGATCGTGAAATTGCCTTGCACTGTCTTGGGAAGAATCTCCATTGGTACAGTTTGTTAGTAAATCCCTGAGGAGTCTGTCATAGATGGGGTTTTGGGGTTTGGGTTTTTGTTCCCTCCTTTTTTTGAGCCTGGTGTATATATTGGTGATCCTTTTGGTTGTATTCCAGTGTCACAGAGAACCAACCAAATGCACTGATACTTTTGCAGCCCAGATCACCTCCTACAAGAAATCTGGAGAGGAACATCTAACAAAGGGCTGTAGGGACAGGACAAGGGGGAATGGCTTTAACCTGACAGAGGGCAGACTGAGATAAGCTCTTAGGCAGTTTTTCCCTGTGAGGGTGCTGAGGCCCTGGCACAGGTTGCCCAGAGAAGATGTGGCTGCCCCATCCCTGGCAGTGCTCAAGGCCAGGTTGGGCACGGGGGCTTGGAGCAACCTGGTCTAGTGGAAGGTGTCCCCGCCCGTGGCAGGGGGTTGGAACTGAATGAGCTTTAAATGTCCCATCTAAACCAAACCAGTCTGTGATTCTATGAAGTGCAGCAAAGCAGTGTTTTGACTGAAGAACATGCAAAGGCTCATTAGCATTCAGTTACTATCTCAAGACATCCTGGACTGATTCTTCCTGGCCAGTGCAACACAACTTTAAACAAGAGAATATACACCTTGGGCTGTGCTAGAGAGAGGCACTTCTATGAACAACCTTTTTTCCATTCATTATTCTCCTCAAATAAGGGTCCTTCCCTCTATCTCTATAGCAGAAGTATTGATGGGACCAGCCTTGATCCTGGTGGATCTGACACAGAACCTTGTGTTCACAGTTTAGCACTGGAAAAGGCAAGGTTTCAACTGCGTTTCCCCAGCTGCATGGCAGTAATTGAGCTTTCATCAATAGGAATCCTGGCATAATTTTGGGGGCCAGGTAAGCAGTGTTGATAAAGTTATCCTGAATGTGACTCCAGCTCCTACTTCACCTCCTGTCCCTGTCCCTTCCCATACCATTGGCTTGCCCTTCTCTCCCCAGTCTAGAGCACACAGAAACTGTAATAAGGGTGGAGAAGGGGAAGAATTGGGCCCAGTCCCTGAATGCAGCTATTCAAACCTTGAGGCTTTATGATCACTGCCAGAAACAGCACAGAGTCAGCACCTCCTGTTCAAAAATGGTGCTCAAAGTCTTTGCAGAATAGAATCTGGTTTTATAAATTTTTATTGAAATTATTGGGACTGAATATTCGTTATAGAGAGAATGGAGGGTAAAATGGCAAATCTTCATCTGAACTTAGCCCCTCAGCTCATCTGCGACTTTCCTGTTCTTCCAGTCTTTAAGATATCTTATTTAGCATGGTTTGGCCCTGGACAGTTGAGGTACCCTTAATTACTTTCATTAATATTAATATTAATATTAATACTAATTTTATAACCAGCCTGGTTGAAAGACTAATTCATATGATGCAATTCTGGCTAAAATTATTTCAAATGTCAATGTGGTCTTAATACACATCTTCAATATTTCACAGGGGCTTATTCTTCATGTTTTCATCTTGAGACAATCTGCCTGCAGTGGAATTAGTTACTTTGAGAATAGGAAAGATCATAGCCATGAATACTAATCCTCAGTCTTTATTAAACTGAAGTTAAAATGTTGGAGGTAGAGGGAGGAGGGAAAGAAAAGCAGTGCCTGAAAATGCAGGCCAGATTTGAGATATATTTGCACAAGCATCTGTACTCTCCTCAGATGTAACAAGGGCAGTACAGCACCACACATGTGCGAGCACATTTGGTCAACTTTAATCATGGGTAGGTGCACAGATTTGAACAGGATTGTAATATGCAGAAGCAGAAGCAGCTGCATGACTGGCATCTTTGCCTGTATCTTCACCACAATCTTTTTATAATCATATTACACTAAATTATCTTAACTGATTATGCAGAATCTCAGCCTGCTATGTGATCCTGTTACCTTCAGGCATAACTGCAGATCAGACAAGAAATCTCAGCTGTACTGCTCCTTATAATGGCATTCATTCTTCATCCAATGTTAATTATTCCTTGCAGCTGACATTGAACACAAAGACCAAAGAGTCAATTTTTAGTTGAATGAAAAATCAGTACATACTAATATGTTCCGTGTTACTTTGCTTATTTACCTAGAAAAGCATTATTTTGTTTTGTTTCATGAATACTTCAAAGCAAGGCACTACATAAAAAGTGAAAACTAAAGATACAAGGTAAACCTCCAGATTTGTTTGCAAACCAAAGAGGACTTGCCACAAGCTGTGCTCAGAGAAAGCAGTAACAGAGCAGAAACTTTGTAGGTTTTCTTTCTGTGATCCTCCAACTTTGATGGTGCCCTTATCCCTGCAGCACAGCCCTGTCATTGCCACCACACCATGCAGTACAACACATGTAGCTGTGTGACTGACTTAACAGCCAGTACGGAGGATGGAGACACCTTCATGAACCCCATCCTAATCCTCCCCAACAGCCATGGCAAAGGGAAGAGGGAAATCTGCACTGGAGGTAGTTGACTTCCACCTTCCCACTGGAAGGTCTGCAAGTGGAGCACCCTAGAGGCACTGGGGAGACCCAAGTTTTTTTCCTGAGAATATTGCCTAGAACTGATGCATCATTCAAATGTATTAATCAAAATTCAAATGTATTAATCAAAAAACTAAATGTGGATCAAAATGAGATCTTCCATTTACTTTCAGTGATGCAGTTTTAAATTCATAAACTCTAACATTTGCTACTCAAACATTATGCAGACAGCTGACACTACGTATCCAGAGTATAGCTTTTACAGTTTTGTGGAATGACATTTGAGGATAAGGCTTACTCAGTCCCCTTTATTGGAGTCATTCCTTTTCTTCCATCCTTCTGCAGCCGTATATTGAGAGAGAGGGGAAATTATTGTGATAAATGCAGCAAACAATTACCATCAGGAGAGAGGTTATGCCTTATCCTCACAGCCTGAAGGAAGGCAATGAATGATGAACACCTTGACCTTTCTGTAGTTCAAGTATCTAATCCAGGCAGCATTTTGTTCTATGTAACATATGTGAAATGCAGTTTGTAAAATTACACATATTATTTAAAAAAAATAAAAGAAATAGCCTATATATATATTCAAAAGCTCTCAAAGGCTAAAGTCTTCTCGTGCTTCATTTCTATTGGTTTGAGTTCTACAACCATTAATGGTAGGAAACTCTTGTTTACAGTAGAGAAAAAACTTTTTTAAATTCAAATTATTTCCACTTCTAATCATAATTCTTCATTACATATGTTTTCAGAGCTGTCTGAGTCTGGATATTTCACCTACAGATACTGGAGCTTCTTTTGCAAAAACTATCTGAAATAATGGGATGATGATACAGATGTGGGGATTTTTTTTCCGCAAGCTGGCTCCATGGATTCATCATTCTGTGAAATCTATGCCGTTGCCCTCTAAAATGAGCAATCCTGGCTATATTTATTTCCATCTGACCAGGAAGATCATGACCAGGTGAATATTCAGCAACTTGGATCCATATTCTTGTCTATTTGATAACTGTGATTCAAACTGGCATCTCCAGCTCACAGCTTGCTTCAATGTATTAATAGAATCACAGAATCATAGTCTGGTTTAGCTTGGAAGGGACCTTAAAGCTCATCCAGTTCCAACTCCCTGCCACAGGCAGGGGCACCTTCCATTAGACCAGGTTGCTCCAAGCCCCGTTCAGCCTGGCCTTGAACAGTGGCAGTTACTCTTGTGCTGTGATAACCCATTGTATTTCTGCTTGAATTTGGAATAACTATAATGGCTTAAAACAATATGATACGCTCTTTTAGGAAGTTACCATAGAGACCACCTATCTTGTTCTTGCAGGGCGTGGTTTCTCATCATAATTCGTTTGGGCTGTTCTCCTTAATGTCCTCCAAGACATAACAAACAGAAGTAACTAGGGCTTACATTTCCCTGTAAAAACAAACATAAAGTTTAAAAAATAGTTAATGTCTATTTATTTGGTTTATATGTCTTTGGCTTCTCAGATTTAACACAAAGGAAGTCTCACAAGATGCATATATCTGAGCTTAGTTTCAACATGGAATCTTTTCCTCTTGTTTCAAATATGTTTTAATATAGCAAGTGCTATTCTGTTTCACTAAACTCAAGCTCTGCCTGAATATTAATGTAGTGTATATTTTATGGGTTTATTTTTGAGTATTTACCTTCTTTTCACAGTTTATTGTTCTGGAGTTACAAGCATCAAACCTCCTCAGAAGAGAAGCTTAACCCAGAAACTGTCAGCATATATTAATCTTCATTATTTCAACTCTTACACACTTTTTCTTTTTTTTTTTAATGAAATATTGAAGCATTCCCACACGGCCAGCTGGAAACATTTCCCTTCAAAGCGTAGAAAATGTCTAGCATCATTTGCTTAACGTTTTCATGCACACTCGCACTTTCACATATACACGCATAAACTCAGGAGGAGGTGAGTCAGAAACCCATCTGTTACAAAATGAACAATTTGCAAAGGCTGTGGGACTCTCAGATAAATAGGGATTTGTTAAGCAAACAAAACTGTAGGCCGGTCATTAGGAGAATGTTCTCAGCACTAAGACTGATTAGACCATGTGGACATGACAAGTCCCAGGTACAGAGATCGGTGCATATAACCAAAAGTGAAGTCTTCCTTGGCCACAGTACTGATCCATTGCCTGGATGTGGGGAGAACACAAATGTCACTTCAAGAAGAAGACCACACAGGGCAGGCAGCATCTTTGCTCTGCCAAGGGCAGATGTGCAGCAGTCTTGGGGTCTCAGAAAGCTACCATATGATCAGCAGACAATTAATTTACATAGCAGGTGTGATTATTGATGAAAGGCCATTAACTTGGTTTACTTCAGAGGGGTTTCATTCAAAGGTAAATCCAACTGCACCCCAAGTGACTGCCTTCCCCATGTCATCCCTCTGAGTACACAAAATGGGGAGCATTTTTCACAAAGCACATCGTAGTGTCAGGTTCTCCAAAGCACAAGCCAGGCTGCCACTATGCTTACCTTGCTAGTAATTAGAGTGATCCAGGATTTCTCAGAACTTTTACATCTTAAGAAACGCAACTTTACCTCCATTGACCTTCCCTGCAGCTGCCAGACTGAACAAGCACTATGGGACTAAAAGCATAAATTAACTTAATGACTCCTTTAACATGATATTGATTCAGGAAATGCTATAATGGACAACTGCTTCATAAAATCTTGCATTCTGTTCAAGTCATTGCACAAATATATAAAATACTTTTAATTTGGTGGGGTTTTTTTAAAATGATTTAACTAATATAATAGAAACTTAAGCCAAGCCATTTCAAACACTTGCGACCTAGTATGAAAAAAAGTGTTTTAAGAAAGGGTGCAGAGTTGTATTTCATGTTATTGTGACATTTTCTTTCTTGACTTTTTCTTTTCTAAGAAGGCAGAAGTATATTCTTTCATTCCCAAAAAGTTCAGTACAAAAGCAAACTTCATCAGGGAAAGGGAATGAGTAGGAGACAAAGTCGAAAGGACAATCAAAACAGATATCCATTTATCGAATATCACAATTATCTGAAAGACCTTTGGATTCTAAACTTGAGAGGATTTTAGATGATAGACATGTCGCCTTTGATGTACAACCCATTAAACTGGTTTGGGTTTTTTTTTTAATAGTATTAAGCATGCAAAGGTTTAATTACACACTCTGGTCAACTTACCTACTTTGGACAGTGTATTTCCACCTTCAGACTTTTCCTAATTATTGGAAGTTTTTTAAATGTATAGCTTCCATTCACTTAAGTCTATACACACAGTGTTGTCCAAATACAGTTACACACAAATGGTAAGACTATAAATCTTGTTTAAACAGGTTGTATAAAAACTGAGCAGCTCAAGGTCAGTCCCTACAAAACAAGTATGTTTGTTTTTTACGAGACCTTCCTTCAAAAATATCCGTATTAACACCTAGATTCATCACCCCTGCCTTTTTGTCACGCCTTGGATTAGCAGAGTCTTCAAAACAGCAGGCTCTGGGAGGAAAATTGTCGGGCTGCTGACAACACTGAACTCGGTGACAAACCACCCACAAAGTATAATGGACTTCTCCAGCACAGGCAGAAAGAAGTCACCTTCATGCATAATGCAGGATCCTGACACACATCTACCGCCTGTGTGGCTGCACGCTTCCAGCTATGGGCAGAGTTCTTAAAATATCAGCTGCAGGAACTTCTGTCAGCTCGAAAGAAATACGATATTGCAATCGAGTTACTGTGAAAGCTGTGGGAGGCTGGGATTGGTGTGTACCTGTCAATATCCCACAGTGGCACTTCAGAGTCGCTGGCATCAGGTTAGTGAAAATAGACCTTCCAGTGTTTTGAAAGTATTGATTTTGATATTCCCTTAACTCAGATCAGTTTTACACCAGGGCCACCTGAACAGGCTTCAATTGCATTTACTTTGATATTATGCTGATATGAGCCAGGAAACCTTCTGAAATTCTCCTTTTCTTGACAAGAACATCTAGATGGAAAGTATCTGTGTGGGTAGTGGAGGGAAGAATAAAGACAGGATTTTGTTTGTTTGCTTTTATTTTAGTGAGATTGCATTTCTGATTCAGAAAACCGGTTCTTTTTGCTTGATCCTTCCTAAGTAATTGTATGGATAATTGCTGAATATGTTTTATCTTGAAATCTTTACAGTATTAGGGTTCACTCCTCTATATACTCTCCAGCCCCGAAAGACAATGAGCTCGGAACACATACTATGCACTACTTACTTAACTCTTTGACAGACAAATAGTGTAGCACAACTCAAAAGAGACTCCTAGAAGAGATACAATTCAAGAGATCCTTTCAATTGTCGATATAATCTTCTTGTAAATTAATATATTATGCTTTTAAAAATCTTTTGGGGGACACAAGAATGCAATTTAGAACTATAGGCAGCTAGAAGAGGAGAAAAATAAAAATAAAGGGGACAAGGGGAATGATGGAATTCCAGTATAGTGGGATTTTGAACAGCAGTAATAACACGGATTTATTTGAATCCATGGGTTTACCACAAAAAATATTCTAGAGATAACCAGGGACTCTACAACATGAGGGTAAAATATATGGCTCTCCAGTTCATTCATGTCCTTAGTTTTCATCTCATTTATGTCTTTATATTCCTTTCTCACATGCTGCTCATCAAAAGGAGCACCTGGGTTTTTTCAGTATTTTTCCTGCATGCAGGGCAAGATACAAAAATGTCAGTACGTGTATTTAGCCTAAGCAATGAAAAGGTAAAGTGTCCTGCACACACAAATCAGTTGCAATCACAAGTTGTATTTACTTCAATTTAATACAAGTCTTTCAACAAGTTATTGTGTGGAAAATCCTTTTTTTCTTTTTTTTCTTGTTTTTTTCTCTGACATAGGTTTAATACCAAAGTGTGACGACTGCTACCACCATACAGCTCATAATTCATGCCAAGCACTACTCCTGCTGTCAATACAGAATTTTCATATATTTGTATTTAAACACTGTATTTAAAGTGGTTATCTTTAAAATCTCGACTATTGGCATTCTCAGACTATAACGCCTTTGAGGAATAAGGAAGGGCACTACTGTCCTCTCCTGGGCAGGAGGATTTCCAGAGCTGGCATCACAAGAACAGCACGGGGACCAGGAGGTATATTTCATCCTGTGCATGAAACCTCCCAGCACACTCCTATACAATGCGTGCCTGAAGAGGAGGCAAAGGAACAGGGCACTTCTACAAATAGCATGAGGTCCCTGCTGCTGCTGACAGTGAACCATCTCCCTTGCCACTTGTCCAGCTGCTTAAAACTATTTTACGCTGCAGACTTTACTAGTAGCTTCTGTAGCAGGTCAGCACAAGATCTGGCGTAAAGCTCCTCTATTATCCTGTTGCAGCATGAAAATTAAAAGGCTGCTGGCTGTGATTATTTTCTACAACTTGAACATGTGGGTGAAAGAAATTTAAGAAACAGTACTGACAGCTCCTCAGATGATGAGAAATGACTGTACTTCAGTAAGATTATTCTTGGATGTTCAGATCTCTTTCTAATTACTGCAATGGGGACAGAAGAAAAAAAAATAGATTAACAAAACTGCTAACATAAGAAATCTGAGATTAAAGAAGTGAACATTGAATCTAAAGGGTAACGATCCCACAAGCAGCACAATGCTGCTCTGCAGTGTGGGGAGGCTAGGTTTTTATGTCAATCATGTAACACTAGAAATGATTCACCACCTTTTTTTGTAATTCTTTAATTAGTGGGATTAAACCTATATATCATACATGCATGTAAATCACCTGTCTATCCATCTGTCTGAATATCCATCTAGTTCAAACCTCTTCTTTGTTATTATTCACAGATGTTCCTAAGGGTACCATTGAAGCAGAACATCACCAAGTAAATCAATATACTTTAAGGATGAGCTTTCATGCAAGTGACACTAATTATCATGAAATAATGAAACTATATCTTCAAGCCATGTGACCAAATATACTGTAATATTTTATGTTTTGTCATCCTTTTAGTGCCTCTGCTCGCTCCAGTAGGTGGGCTGTCTTTTCATCACTGTTCCCACCAGCTGAAATTAAACTGTCTCAGTCTGAGTGAAACTATAAACTCTGCAGCAATGGGTAATCACATCTTTCAGACAGAAGCAGTCATAGGAACATTTTAAAACTTTCCAAAATTGTCACTTTCCAACTGTGGTGGCTTCTTGTTTAACTCATGAAGCAAACCAGTAAAGTGTACCTGCTCTATTTTCACATGTAATTCCACAAGATTAGAATTTGGTTAGAAGTAGATATTTATTTTTTATTTATTGTCAGAGCCAAAGACAAGACTTCGATATTACAAAGGAGAGGGTAGTCTTCATAATGGCACTGTGTTAACTGCTGTCAAAATCGTGTTCCTGACAGACAGAAGCAGCTTCAGAAGGAAAATCAGTGTGAAGACAGGCCTACTGATAAATTGCTGCTAAGGCAAATACTTTCTCTTCTTCGGACAGTATCCACTAGCCACTGGAAGGGCTTTTGCAAGGCTCTTTATCACAGCAACATTTGCTATATGAAGGTAGCAAAAGAAGATAAATAAATGTGTAGAAGCTTGTAATGGAACTCAGAGCATGGTTTTGTGAAGTTTGGAATGCTCTAAGAGATGTTTGACAATAGATGAATATCCTATACTCTGCAAAGCAGGCAGAGAGAAGAGGTGTGGAAGAGCAGCTGCAGCTTTGAACCTCACTCTGCTCTAAAAAAGAAAAACCATAGCACTACATCCAACTACTATATTAGAAAATGTTCCTTGTGTATGGGTCTCAAAACCTTGATGAGGCTGAGAAGCAAATAATTACCCTACCAAATAATTACCCTATCTCTAAGAAACATCTTGCCCATATACAGTCCCTTCAGAGTTAATCACACAAAGACATGTCTTAGGAGCCATCACTTTTGCAAACCTCACCTCACTTCTATCTGTTATGAGCAGGAAGATGCCCTTCATTGTACAAAGACACAGGATAAGAAATAGTGGAAAACAATAGTCTGGTGGCTGCATGTGCAAAAGGAAAGAACACAGACCATGGTTTTGTGTCATTTTACAGACCACGAAGACAACAGAAATCTGTGGGTCCAATCCATCTTGGCAAGTCACCTATCTATTCACTGATCTTAACAGCAAACTGTCACATTAAAAATGTTCTCCTGTTGTAAATAATCTCCTTAGAGTTGTAAAGCAAAACAAAACCTTAAGTGACCTTGATGAATGTCAGGAACAGCCAGTGAAACACTCAGCAGTGAGTACACTGTCAATGCACAGACAGCATCTATCACTGCCCTCTCTCTGCCAGCAACAAACAAAGCAGAGAGAGATACCAAAGCATCCCAAATACAATGTGCGTGTGTGTACAAGTGCATGTTTAGGGTTTCGTATGACCTCTGCATTCAGTATTCTGGGGATCTGACCCATGCAGATCGCTTCACAGCTGCAGCCTTCCCCATTGCCATCTCACCAGCCTGCAGAAGTAACATATACTCTGCTTGTCTGATGACTTCTGACACGCCTGTCACCTACTCACCCTTCCTTAGCTTTAGCTCTTAACAGAGTATTAGTCTTCCATAGTATCACTCACCAACAGGACAGTAAGAAGGACAGAATGAGCTTTACTTTTCCTTAGAAAAGCTGATATCCCTAATACATTAGTATGTAAAATACATACCTGGAGATGCTTGCATACTCCTCTGACTCACAAATCTAGCCATAAACTGCTATTTTATGGGGTTTATGCCAAAGGAACTGACAACAAGTGCTAATTTAGGTTCATTTATAAATTTAATAAATGTGATTTTATATTTTTATTTCAGGCATTTAATTCAGTTATTATATGAAACTGAAATTACTTTTAATCCTTTCGATACCCCAGCAGCAACTTTCCAACTTCTTAGCACATTACTGTTTATCATGGCACTTTTTAATGATCTTCTGGTAATTTTCTCTTCATGCTTTTTCCAATTGACCTGAATTAATTTTCAGGTCAAATTTTATGAGCTGTTATATGAAATGCTTCACTAAAAACTTTACATACAATCGTATTATACACTTTTTTGAATTATTGCAGACAACACCAAGCTGTGTGGTACAGTTGACATGCTAGAGGAAAGGATGGGATCCAGAGGGACCTGGACAAGATGGAGAGGTGGGACCATGTGAATCTTATGGAGTTCAACAAGGCCAAGTGCAAGTGGGTCAGGACAACCCCAAGCACAAATACAGGCTGGAGGAGATTGGGTGGAGCAGCCCTGAGGAGAAGAACTTGGGGCTGTTGGGTGATGAGAAGGTCCCCATGACCCAGATTCAGTGTGTACTTGAGCCCAGAACCCCACTGTGTGCTGGGCTGCATCCCCAGAGCATGAGCAGCAGGTCAAGGGAGGGGATTCTCCCACTCTGCTGCGCTCTGGGGAGACCCCCCCTGCAGTCCTGATCCAGCTCTGAGGCAACAACACAAGAGGGACATGGAGCTGTTGGAGTGAGTCCAGAGGAGGCCACAGAGATGCTGTGAGGGTTGGAGCAGCTCTGCTCTGGAGACAGCCTGAGAGAGCTGAGCTGGTTCAGCCTGGAAAAGAGAAGGCTCCTTAAGGGGAGACATTAGAGCAGCTGCAGTGCCTAAAGGGTCTACAAGAAATCTGGAGAGGGGCTATGGACAAGGGCCTGTAGGGACAGGGTAAGGGGAATGGCTTTAACCTGACAGAGGGGAGGTTGAGATGAGCTCTTAGGCAGTTCTTCCCTGTGAGGGTGCTGAGGCCCTGGCACAGGTTGCCCAGAGAAGCTGTGGCTGCCCCATCCCTGGCAGTGTTCAAGGCCAGCTTGGACGGGGCTTGGAGCAACCTGGTCTAGTGGAAGGTGTCCCTGTCCGTGGCAGGGGGTTGGAACAGGGTGAGCTTTAAAGGAGCTTCCAACCCAAACTGTTCTATGATTGTGTGATTTTATGATTATTGAATTCTGTGTTTGCTAATGCAGAGATTTTCTTGTGCTTGCTCACCCATTTTCCATCTATGACTAATCTCCCTTTTCCAGGTAGATATTAAAAAAAAATGTCCCTATAAATTTTATAAACAGTGACAAAATAACAAAATAAGTCAAGTACAAGTAGGCAATTTCCTCTTATTTGGGAGTGAATACATGAAGCAATTTTCCTTTAATGTCATGAAGCTATCTTACAGTGCAACCCCTTAGTTGTATACTCTGTCCCTGGATTGTTCATACTGCAGCTGCATATATGGTTATGTCATTTGCCTTTTATTCTAGCAATAATGTGCAATAACAGCAGGCAAAGCTGGTGCCCTACATAAACCTATTGGTTTGCAACCCAGGCTGGAGTCCATTTTACTGTGTGCTCCACGTAACTATTAGCTCTAACATGCTTTAACACACACAAACCACTTAGAGATGTTGCATTGCATAGGAAAGTGTTAAATGTCCATATTTCTCACATACCTTAAAAGCTGCAGCGTGGTACAGTTACTTATGATCCCCCTAAGCAGAATATTGCTGATGCCCTCCTAACTCTCCTTATAAGTCACAAATTATATTTAATATGTTAGTGCTTGCAGGCTGGTCTTCAGCAAACATAACATGGTGCAGTGGAGATTCATATTACCTAAGTAGCCAGTTACAAGTAGTGATTTTAGGTGATTTCTGTTTCCTACTGCACAAAGTGTTACGTTGAAGGATTTTTGTGCTCTTCATTCTCACAAGTAGCTGAAATTGATTTACTGAATAAAATCGGAGGTGCAGGCCTGTACTACTCAAAAGAAGCTTTGCTTGATGGAGAAAATGCTGGAGGAGAAGACTCAGAGTACCATGAGCACCTCTGGTGAAGGGCTGCTTCCCTGCTGCAGGTTTTCATGGCACTAACAACTATCACTAGATTTTGAAATCAGACAAACCAGAGACAACCATAAAACTATTACTGGCTTCCTGAATGCTGAGTAAGGTGATAGATAACCTTTCAAAGGAAATAGTAACTGACATCTTCATGACTTAGTGTTTTATACCTAGGCTGGCTAGGGCTCAAGGCAGTGCTCAGAAGGGAACAAATCTGCCCCAAGAGAGAAATGAACTAAAAGTCACAATGGATATGCCTTATATTTTATGCCTGCAATTCTTCAGGTTTTGTACTCATTATCTAAGTGATTGTTTTTATCTATATCCCTGAACAAAAACAAAAGAGAATTTCTTATAGTTATTTTACTGATGTGTTTTCCTAAGCATTTCCAAAGAGTATTTCACTGAATGCAGTGAACACCAACACAACAGAAAATGACAAGTGTTTTTTAGATTGTTATATACAGGTTGGAGCTCCTTGGCTCCCTGGAGGTAATTTATCACTAACAGTGTCTTACTGTGATGTGCCTGAAATTCTCACAAACTTATCATGAATGTGATATTACTTTACTGAAAACATCCTGAAAGATACTACATAAATAAATTTTAAAAATTCCAAAGGGAATAATTGTATGTGACACGCAGCTCAGGTGGCCAACAGTTTAAAACCTATTACTTTTCGTATTAGTAATCCCTTGGGCTAGAGCATTCAGCTGTGAAGAGTACTCTGTACTTGCAGTGACACAAGGTCAACATAAAGAGATTATTTCCTGTGGTGCTTAGCTGGAATATCTTTCTTCAAATGCCTGCCATGGCTACAGGTAACTGTGCCCTTATCACCAAAAAATAAAAATACAAAAAACCAAAACACTCTGGGCCCAAACTCCTGCATCTTCACAGAATGCTGAATGTCAAGAGTTTAAGCTTTTCAAGAAGTGCAGATTTCTGAATTTGCATTCTTCAAAAGCCACTTAAAAATATTCAGTGTAACGTATTTATCAGTGCATATGAAATACTTCAGCAGATATAAAGAAATTGCTTATTATGTTCCAATTTACTAGTTCATTTCACATTAGTCCATGATTTATACCACATAGCTTCAATAGGATGACAGAATAGAAGGAATAAAATTATGAGATTGAAGCTTTAAAATGTATTACGAAGTGGACCAAAATAATAGTATTTAAAAGATGACTTTAAAAAAATCTTTCAATCCTTATGCAAAGTAAATTGAAAGATAAAAGGAAGTATAATTGTAACATTTCATTTTTAACGTGGTTTTCCTTGTTTGCATTCTCCTTCAGTACCACTGTATCCAGCACACATTGAGTGTTCAGTACACACTTGCGTTCTGTTGATATTATTATGGCCATTGCTCAGGTAACTACAGTTTTACAGAATTTCAGCTTTTGTTTTCTTTCCATCTACAGTAATTGTGATAAGCAATGCTTTTGTTATCCTGGTGAAATCTGAAAGTATGGAGCTGTAAATCATAAACAAAATAGTATTAATAGTACCAGCCTGGAATCCCCCAAGTGTGGAGACCATTATTGTTTTCAGTCAACATGTGAGGCTGAGGCTCTAGGACAGATAATAAATGCTAATGAAGTACAATGCTACACAACTGCGTGGAAATGCTGGCAGAGGATAAAGCACCTTCAAGGACATCTTGACCAGTCCTTGACCAAGTGACCAATCTTGAAATCTTGAAAATTCAGGAACGTTTCAGTGGCCATTCAAGTTGTTATGCTGACAAAGAACACTGAGTACGGGCGGAGTACTACCTGCTGTCAGTGATGCACAATGTCCATGCAGAAGGACACAGCAAGAGGAGCACAAGGGCAGCAGAGAAATATACAGAGGAGGAAAGTACAGGGACACAGATGTTTCTGATTCCTCTGGTTTCCTTTAAGACCCTTGACCAGTCCCATGAGACTTCCACTTTTTGACATGCCAGAGTTTTGCAGTTAGTGCAAGTATAATAACCATAAACTTGTATATTTAAATGTGGCTAAGAAATGCTGTTCTTTTGAACCCACATTTTTCCTAGGTATTTTGTCTTTTGCAGAGTTGGTAAAAACACAGAAAGTGGCTAGGGACACAATCCATTGCACCAGTTGTTTATTCCACATTTTACCATCTTCTTACATGGTATTTTACCCCTTACACAGTCCGCAAATATGCTACATCATGTTAAATCCTCCTATACTCCTAACATCAACTGTGACAAAAAAGCATTAACAGACACCACGAGTGAAATCTTAGATATTATATGAAATATATATCTGTGTGTGCATGCATGGAAAATAAATGTATTGTGGAATATTTCACTAAGAAATAAACATTTATCTTACTCTACTTGGGTTCTGATAAAACTCTAGGAAAAAAGCCTGTCTTTGCTAACAAAGAATTTTAAGTTATTAATAAATCTTTTCTGCTGCTATCTGCCTCCTGTCCCGAGCTCCTACATTATCAGTTTCTCTTTGGTTAGAAATGTAAAGTTTTCAGGCTGAAGGTTTTTAGGCTGTAGGAATATAAAATGCAATTTTAAATGCCTAGGCCTAAACTAGTGGATACAGACTTCAGTCTATTTTCCACTGGGAGTACTTTTTTTTTTCTTTTGACCATGAAACAGAAGATGCAATTATTTATAAGCAGCTGGTATAGCTAATGCTGTATTCACAACATACGTCCACTGACAACATTCACAACATACATCCACAGTCTTTGGTGGTCAGCTGCACAGCAATGAATTTCACCCACCTATATGCACAGGAGAATATTCTTTATTTTCAGATACAGTACAGCACTCAAAATGCTTAGGAAGAGAAAGTGTTCCTTGTTTTCCTCAAAGGAAGAACATGGAGGAAAAACTTCCTTTTGCTTTTATGGGGTCATTGAACAAAAATATAAATATCTTACACAAATTATAATAAGTAAAATTTGCAACAGCAATTTGAGTTACTAACAAAGATCATTAGGGCTTAATAACACAAAGCAGGGAGCATCACTCTAAAAAGTTGCTTGAAGGCATAAGTATTTTCCATTTTGCTGCCAATCATAGCAAGAATGAATTCTAATTGTGTATTAAAGGGTTTTTATAAAGGAAAGCAAGAAAGAAATGAACTTGCTATATTTTAACCACCTACTTCCATTCTTCTATGGAAATAGGAAAGAAATAATCTTGCATTACTGGGCATTCTTCCCAATTTTAGGACTAACCCTAGTAGTGCTGATTGGAAACCAATGTGATTTCAGGCCCATTGCTGCAATTACCTCAGCAGTTCTGGCTGCTAAGAATCTTCACAGGATGTATATCTTACACAGAGGCACACCTTAGAGAAGATGTGTAGAAAATTCTGTAAGACAAATTTTGGGGCAATATTTGAATTAGGTATAATTACGTGCCTCCAGGCATAGAAGTAGAAGCTACTACTTCCTGAGGCGATAATTAATATTAAATTAATGCATAATGAAAATTCGTTTGTATTAATGAATGGTACATTAAGAAGGCATTAATGTTGCATACATTTTACATTTTAAAAATCAGATAATATGAAACTTAAGAATATGATCTGTCCCTTATTTCTTTCTAAAGGTCTGTGGGATTCTAGACAAAAAGTACAGAAACTATACTCATTTGAGGAAGAGTGATAATAATGCCCTCAAAGGGCTCCAAGGGGATCGTAATTGACCATTACAAGACAAAAAGAAACAGAAGACTGACACAGGGTAGAATCATGGATAGAAACTGAAATAGTAGCATAATTACTGATACGCAATATTTTTTTCTAGCAAGTAGGTTTTGTAATATCTGGTTTCTGATATGAAAAGTTGATCAAAATGCCTGGACTGACATAATAGCCTTCAATGCCACTAACGAATTTGCTGTATGTCAATGTGCAATAGTGTGATAAATAGCCAGTGTAGTATTACACTAGTTTACTGGATTAATGCTAGGACTCAAAAAGGACTTTTAAAAAACAATCATTGGCTTATCCTGCAGTGTTAGTTGCATCCTGGCAGAATAAAATGTGGCTCAGTGGAAGGCTGCATATTGGCTCATTGATAGTCGTGCAGTTACTTAGAGGGCAGTAAGTCCTGGTCTCCAGAAGAAGTAGTGTGAATGACTGTGTTCATACTCCCGATTGGGTATGGACCATAGCTAACAATCTTCTGTTCATTATGCGGGTTTCCCCAGTGAGAGAGTTAATTTGCACATTCCAGACAGGAGGAAAGGATCCATCTGAGTGGTGGATGAGGTCCATGGAAAGAAGTACCAAGGTAGCTTGATACCATGAATGCACTGAACATCTTCTGCAATGCTTATAAACAAAAGAAAAAAAAAATAAAAAAAAGGAGGAGAGGAGGGGAGGGGTCAGGAGGGGAGGAGAGGAGAGGTGATAGCAATGCTGACATCAATAGAAACAACAGCAACTGTGAAGTGGGAAATAATATATCAATGAGCTGTGATCACCTACTGTTTTTGCACAATGTATTATGTTTCATACAAAGACATGAAACTGGCTCCTTCAACAAAGTGACCCTACAGTAGACCTTTGGATTACACTACCAGCAGAGAACACCTACAGCCATACAGCCATTATTCTCAGAGCCCAGAGGGGTAAACAGTGCCTAGTCTGATGAATAAGCAAGGAGAAAATTTGTACAAGAAGGAAGAAGATTTTTAGCACTGTGTGACTCTTCGTTGAGATAAGCCTCAATGAAAAAAAAAAAAAAAAAAGACTGTGAAAAAATGATTGAAAACTTTGGAAAATATTCAAATAATTAAAACGTGTAATGCCATGTCTGGAAAGCACATTTTGAAAGAGCTTAAAGCTAAATTAAGTTTAAGTGAAGACTGAAAAGAGGCTTGATCATGGCTTATACATAAAAGGTGAAAATTATGCTTTTGAAAATGCAGGACCTATTACATCTACTGTAGAAGAATTTTCCACATATTAGATGTAGCTATTATATACATTATATGTGTTATGTGTATTATAACTATTCTATACAATAATTTTGTATATATTAATACACATATTCTATACCTGGTCTATTGGAAGGTGTACCTGCCTATGGCAGGGGGGTGGAACTGGATGAGGTTTAAGCTCCCTTCCAGCCCAATCCAGTCTGCATTCAATGATTCTGGTGTTGAAAGAGGACAATTAACAACAAAAAGGAGCAATGGTTACAGATGAATTTATAGCACTTAAGAACTAGAAAATACAGAAATGTTACCATTCTCTTACAAAGATACATATTCAGAATAATTCTGTGGACTTCTGAAATGGCAACTGAGGTATAATTAAGTAATGTTAATAATTAAGAAGGTCCAACCTGCTCTTAGGCCTGAAAAGAAACCCACAAGTCATGAAGCCAGACCATTTGGGAAAGCAATACCATAATATGAACTGGAATAAGGATTTGAAATGTGGGGTTTGCTACATGGTTTTGAAAAACAAACCTGAATTGTGAGTCCGTGGAAAACTGTGGTTGGAAGTTTTTCATAGCAATAAATGGGTTAGAAGTTCCTCTGAACTTCATGAGATTTATTCTTTGAAAAATACATCACTATAAAACTGGGAAATGGGACTCCTACTCACTTTTAAGTTATTCCAAAGTACTCCACCTGAACTCTAAGTCTATTTTAAGATACAAACACTAAATTTACCTGACTCAGAAAAAAACTGCCATTTATGAATTCTGTATTAAAGTTGAGGCTAAGCTTACAGAAGGGTTTTAGTGCAGCCAACCAAAAGAAACATACTTGGTTTGTAAATAACTACTTTTTATGAACTATAGCATGACATAACAGAACCCTGAGAAAAAAGACCTAGGGTGTTGGATGAAGACAAGCTCCCCATGACCCAGCTTCAGTGAGCACTTGAGCCCAGAACCCCCCTGCCGTGTACTGGGCTGCATCCCCAGAGCGTGAGCAGTAAGTAGGTCAAGGGATGGGATTCTCCCCCTCTTCTGCACTCTGGGGAGACCCCCGCTGCAGTCCTGATCCAGCTCTGGGGAAACAACACAAGAGGGATGTGGAGCTGTTGAGCTCCATTGAGACTGAGATGAGCTCTTAGGCAGAAGTTCTTCCCTGTGAGGGTGGTATAGCCCTGGCACAGGTTGCCCAGAGAAGCTGTGGCTGCCCCATCCCTGGCAGTGCTCAAGGCCAGGCTGCGCGGGGCTTGGAGCAACCTGGTCTAGTGGAAGGTGTCCCTGCCCGTGGCAGGGGGTTGGAACTGGATGAGCTTTAAGGTGCCTTCCAACCCAAACCAGTCTGTGATATTATGATTCTATTAGCAATTTACTTCCCCATCACATGTGGCAGAATTTGTACTACAAAATGTACCTTGCCTGGTTTTAGCTATAATGTCTCATAGTCCACCTCATTTTGCCGAGGTGAGTATCTCCAGAGAGGACGCCTTCAACCCCGGAGCGGGGGGAAGCTCAGCGTCCCAGAGCGTCTGGTCGGAGCGGCGGGCGACACAGAGGGAGCCGTGAGTGCCCGA
>NW_009927661.1:11224-13270 GCF_000696875.1 Nestor notabilis | reverse complement strand
GCCCTAGTGGAGGTCCTGCTGCAGCAGATGGCTGAGCTGCAGGAGGCTGTTGGTAAGCTAAAGATGCCAGGGAAGCTGAGAGGAAGCTGGGCTGCTTGCTCCAGGGTCAAACCGTGCAGGGGTCACAAGCGTCCATCATTGCTCACACAGGAAAGAAGGAGGGCATTAACCCAGGAAGCTGGGAACTAGTAACAAACAGACGAACAAAAAAAAAAAAAAAAACCAAACAAAAACACAAACAAACAAACAAAAAAACAACAAGAAAAGGAGGGAGAGGACAATTAACAGTAAGGGGATTCCTCCTAAATCTGATATCCCCACCCAGAACTGCTTCGCAGTTCTGCATGGGGCTAATGAGGAAACACCGAGCACACCAAATGGACAACCAGCTGATGTACCAGTAAAAAGGATCACTGCTGGTGCCTCCAGGAAAAAGCTGCGGGTCACAGTAGTAGGTGACTCTACTTTGAAAGGCACAGCGGCACCCATCTGTCAGCCTGACCCGGTCTTGAGGGAAGTGTATTGCCTGCCTTCTAGGACTATATCCCATGGAACCTTACTAAGCGGGTTCCTGAAGAGGCCAAAGTCTGCCCTCTTGCAGTCCAGGGCAGTGAGCTTGCTGCATGCTCTTCTCACAGTCCTGAGGATCTCAAACTCAACCATCTCATGGTCGCTGCAGCCAAGGGTGCCTTGGAGCATCACATTCCCAACCAGTCCCTCCCCGTTGGTGAGCAGACGGTCAAGCATGGCACCTCTCCTTGTTGGTTCCTCTATTACTTGCAAGAGGAAGTTGTCTTCCACACAATCAAGGAACATCCTGGATTGCTTGTGCAGGACTGTACCGTCCGTGTCTGTCTGTAGGCTAGTCACACTGTGGGAATTCAAGAAAACTCAGAGCTCAGTTTTTCGTTCCTTCTCTCTCCCAGAGTATGTTCCAGTTCCAAACTAGCTGATGTCAAACCATAAATTTCACACCAGTGCACATTCCTCTGTCCCTACCCCTCCACTGCTATATGGTTTACACTAGCCCTCCAAACATTCATCTGACACAGGTAACTTCTTTTTAAGTAAAATATGTCCTTGAATAGTTAGAAATAAAATTTTATATGTAAATGTTGTGGTATAAGCATAGCTGGTAACTTGGAACCAAGCAGCCACTCCCTCACTGCCTCCCTTCTTCCTCCCCTTGTTCCTGGAGGGATGGGGAGGAGAATCAAGAGAATGAAACTCCCACGGGTTCAGATAAGGGCAGTGCAGTAACTAAGGTATAATACAAAATGACTACTCCTACCAATAATAGTGATAAGGGAAATAACAAGGGGAGAGGATACAATTGCTCATCACCTGCCAACCGATACCCAGCCCAACCTGAGCAGCGATCTGGGCCTTCCGGGTAACTCTCCCCAGTTTATATACTGGGCATGACGTGCTGTGGTATGGAATACCCCTTTAGCCAGTTTAGGTCAGGTGTCCTGTCTCTGCTTCCTTCCGGCTTCCTCTCCACCCTGGCAGAGCATGAGACTGAGAAAGTCCCTGGTCGGAGTAAAAATTACTTTGCAGCAACTAAAACCATTAGAGTTATCAGCATTTTTACGAGACTGAAAGTCAAAAGCACAGCATTCCAAAAGCCAAGGGGTTGACCTCGAGTCTCCACTGGAGCTTTCTGCAAGAGGCGCCAGGTAGGACCATTCTCCCTAGCTGTGGTATAGAGCACATTTTTCACATCTTGGCCTGGTCCAGACTGGTCCAAGGGCTACTGCATGAACTAATTCTCCTTTAATTTGTTCAAAGGCTTGTTGTTGCTCATTTGAAATCATTCTTCTTCCACGTCATGTGGTAGAGCTTACGATCAGACTGTAGTTTGGGATGTGCATTCTCCCCCAACACCTAAGAAAGCTTGCGTTTCTTTCTTCTTAGTTGGTGGAGACATTGCTGTTATCTTGTTGATCACATCTGTGGGGATCTGGCGACATCCATCTTGCCATTTTATTCCCAAAAATTGAATCTCCTGTGCAGGTCCCTTGACCTCACCCCGTTTTATGGCAA
>NW_009927661.1:10591-11072 GCF_000696875.1 Nestor notabilis | reverse complement strand
GTGGGGCAGTGGGTTCCAAGTGTACTGGACACCCCTCCAAGTAAAAGCGAACTGTGGCCTGCACTCTGCTGCCAAAGGGATTGAGAAAATTGCACTGGCAATATCAATTGTGGCATCCCACCTGGCTGCCTTTGACTCCAGTTCATACTGAAGTTCTAGCATGTCTGGCATGGCAGCACTCAATGGTGGTGTGACTTCATTCAGGCCACAACAGTCTACTGTTAGTTTCCACTTTCCATTTGACTTTTGCACTGGCCATATGGGGCTACTAAAGGGTGAGTGGGTCCTGCTGATCACTCCTTGGCTCTCCAGTCTATGGATCAGCTTATGGATGGGAATCAGAGAGTCTCGGTTGGTGCGATAATGCTGCCAGTGCACTGTTGTGGTTGCGTTTGGCACTTGTTGTTCTTCGACCTACAGCAGCCCCACAACAGAAGGATCCTCTGAGAGACCGGGCAAGCTGGACAGCTGCTTACTTTCC
>NW_009927661.1:10119-10463 GCF_000696875.1 Nestor notabilis | reverse complement strand
ACAGTCAACTCTTGGGATCCTCCTGTCACTCCAGAAATATGAATGGGTTCCACCCCTTGATACCTTGATGGCATCAGGGTGCACTGTGCACTGGTATCTGTGAGGGCCTTATACTTCTGTGGGACTGATGTGCCAGGCCATCTGATCCACACAGTCCAGTAAACCCAATTGTCCCTCTCCTCCACCTGGCTGGAGGCAGGACCCCTCTAATAGTGATCACAAGATTGTCCACTTACATCTTGTAGAAAGGAATTAGTATTCTTTATCACAGAAGCCGTAGTAAAATCAGCTCTTCCACTCCATCTGGGAAACTGCTCACAAGAGACTGGAGCAGCAGATTACAT
>NW_009927661.1:9406-9706 GCF_000696875.1 Nestor notabilis | reverse complement strand
AGATCGGATAAATCGTCTCTCAATTGTTTGAACTCCTGGGATAGTTTTTCCACAGCTGAAATGATGGAAGGGGTGAGATTTTCCTCAGACTCTCAGAGTTCATGAATCAGTTCATCCACTGTTGGTGGTGCTACGTCATTCCAGGTCATTGATGCCAATGAGTGGGCATATGATGATGGTGCACTCCGTGTAAGTTTCCGACACATGGGTCTTGTACATTCAACTTCAGCTGGATCTATGGATACATTCCTGGCATCCAGCCTACAATAGATCATCTCTACAATGGCTGGTTTCCCCCGG
>NW_009927661.1:3151-9334 GCF_000696875.1 Nestor notabilis | reverse complement strand
AGGGAAACCTTTCCTTCACAGCTGCCAAGACGCGCCTCCAAAGACTGGGGGCTCATTTCTCCTTTGCAATCGCTTTGTCAGTTCCTTCTTCCTTATCAAGTGATCCCAGCTGCTTGATTTCCCTACCTCCTAGTTCGTGACCATCAGCCCCATTGTCCCAGCATTGGAGCAACCAGGTGACGATGTGCTTCCCTGGAAGACGGGTGAAATCTTTTCGCATATTCTGCAGGTCGTTCGAGGTCTGGGTTTGAGAAGTCACCTCTTCTTCTTTTTCCTCTCCGTCTGATCCACATAGTAGTAACTCTTCGGATGCTGTCCCCTGTAGTAAGTGCATTGGGTCTTCATCTTTCTTCATTGCAAGGGTTGCTGTTTGTGCCTCTTGTTTGCTTTTCCCCTTGCTTACAGGGTCAACCGATATTGGCACGAATTGGCCATTTGGTTTAGCTGCAGTGTCTATCACTGTGATTGGAGTGGCTGCAGTGTCTGCCACTAGGGTTGGAGTGGCTGCAGTGTCTGTTGCCGGGGTGGGTGCAGCTGCTGTGCTTGGGGGTTGATTAACACCAACAGCTGCGTCGTCTGTTGTTGTCGGTGTATGAGTAGCTGCTGTGCTTGTCACTGGGGTTGGTGTAGCTGCTGTGCTTAGAGCTGGTGTAGCTGCCGTACCTAGAGTTGAAGTAGCTGCGTTGTCTGTTGCTTTACCATCAGACCCAGAGACTTTTTTTTGCCTTTGAAGGTGCTGGATAGTGTTGAGCAGGGCTCTGTAGGTGTAGGCCAAGCTCCAGCACGTTGCCATGATTTGTCCCTCCCTGGTATAACCAGTACGACAGCACACCTTGTTCAAGTGGTTTACTGTTTTTTCCGGATATTGCACTTGTTCAGTGGTGAAGTTCCAAAGCACTGGAGGGGCCCACTGGCCTAGATACTTGCCCATACTATCCCACACCCCCATGACAGCCACTTATGACTGTCCAGCCTCAGGGAAAATCTCTTGATGGTCCTCCTATATCGTCATGTAACCCTAGACCAGCTTTGAACCCAACACTTGTTAACTTTCGAGATCAGGCGAAATAGGGTGTTCCCAGGGTGGGATGGCCATGAGTAAAACACACTCCATATGTGTGCCAACATACTGATCCCCAGCACAATCTGCAGGCAGGTTTCAAGGGTATTCAAAGGCCATCTAAAACCTTCAGAACTCTCAAAAGCTGCTGTAAATAGGCTAGTGGGGGAGCAGGGGGTGTAAGGGAATGCCTCCTTCATAGGTTGACACCCCAAGGAGAAAAAACCCGTATATAATAGCTAAGAAATTTCATTATGTACGTCCCAAAGTATAGGGGTGATGACCACACTGGGAACGCAAGCCAGATCAGTTTCAAGATCAACGAGTCTATTGCATTACAAGTCGTTACCATGAAGTACAGTGAAACAATAATCTTAGCCCAGGCTCCCCAGCTGATGAACACTAGAATAGCAAATACTGGCTGTAAGAAAGGTACAACATGCTGAAACCCTGAGATCAAGTGCAATGACTCTGAGAGTCAATAAATCAGCATTGTGATGAGTAACTATTAATCCGAAACAATGAATGCTAATCACAAATATGATTAGACACACTCTGGTCAGATCTGTTGTTATCTCAACCCTTTGTGCCCCACATTGGGCGCCAGAAGAAACTGTTGTGGTTCAAGCCCAGCCGGTAACTTGGAACCAAGCATCCACTTGCTCACTCCCCTCTTTTTTCCTCCCCACGGTCCCGGAGGGATGGGGAAGAGAATCAAAAGAATGAAACTCCCATGGGTTGAAATAAGAACAGTCCAGTAACTAATGTATAATACAAAACCACTTCTGCTACCACCAATGGTAATAATGATAAGGGAAATATTAAAAGGAGAGGATAGAACACCACCAGCAGATTGATACCCAGCCTGACCCAAGCAGAAACCTGGGCCTTCTGGGTAACTCCCCCCAGTTTATATACTGAGCATGACATGCTGTGGTATGGAATACCTCTTTTGCCAGTTTGGGTTATGTGTCCTGTCTCTGCTTCTTCCCAGCTTCCCCTCCTCCCTAGCAGAGCATGAGACTGAGAAAGTCCTTGGTCAGAGTAAACATTACTTAGCAACACCTAAAACTATCAGTGTTATCAGCACTGTTCCCAGACTGAAAGTCAAAACCACAGCACTGCACCAACTACTAAGTAGAAAAAATGCCTGCTGTAGCTGAACCCAGGACAGTGAAGAAAAATGCAGCTGGTGGATGAGAGATCGTCTTCCAGAGGCTGCTAAGTTGGAAACAGCCAAGATGCATGTGCAACACCACCTGACCTGGAGGACTCCAGAACTCAGGAGACATTTTAAGAGGCATCATTATTAAGGTATCTCATTGCTGCATTGTACCAGAAACATCTTGCCAGTATGTGCTTTCCCCAAAACTTTCTTACATGTCAAATCCTCAGCTGCCCTCCTCAACCATAAGAATCTCCAGCTTCTCATCTGAAAACTGCTGCAATTTACAGACTTCTGCATCATCTCACTATTCTAAGTGGAAGAAGTATATAAAATTAACTGAGTTTAGTCTAAAAATAAATTTAGAAAATAAGTTAATAACATTTAATATGTACAAAAGAAAATAATGTCATAAGTGATGTAATAATTGTATAGTAGAGAAAATAAGCACTCCATGTTTCCTACTGAAATTGAAACTATGTTTTCTGCTCTAAGCCTCACTGTATTCTCTATAGTTTTAAGTATGAGCTCTGGAAAATTTTTAAGCTCAGGCAGCCTCAATTCAACCTCACGTAATAGTGTCATGTAGTGACATCCATTGACACTCGTATACCAATATCAAGTTAGTCACAGTGTACTTAACATATATTTTATAGTACTCTTCACCTCTTCCTTTTTTCTTTCTGGACTATTTTTTCCCCTCTTGTTCTCTTTTCACCCAAAATGAAAGGGGAGGCAGAGGCAGGAGATGAAACTTTCATTTAATCATTGGCATGTCAGGGGAAAAGAAGCAATGTCTTTTTGTTGTGAAAAATGTAGAGTTATTCTTTGATTACTGACCAAAATCTCATAACTTTTGTGCTGTGAGGCATGAAACTCATCCTGTCAAAAGAATAGCACCTTCAGTGTAGAGTTACTAAATATTTATTTCAGTGGTAATGTTCTGTAAAGCTTCGACTGCTTAGATTGAGTGCTACTCTCAGACCTTTTCCTCTTTATTGATTGCATTAACACTTTTAACACTCTGCCTTCATAATTAGTCACCAGAGAGCATTCATTCAACACTCAGCAAAACACTTTTGCATTGAGTAGCATTATATTTGCACATGCATAAGTCAGATGAACTGTCTTTATCCAGCTGGGGTCACAGAGCGTTCAGCTCGCACACTTGATACCAGTCCCTTGAATGAACTCTAGAGGCAGTAGATGTTTTTTCCTGCCTTTCCTAGAGCTATTTTGAAAGTTTCCTAAGACTTGCCGAAACTTTTGGTCCGGGCCAATCAAAAAAGTAAATGTAGAATGTAAATCAAACCTCCCGGGAATAAAATGTGCTCAACATAGCTGCTTGCCAGGAAATATGCCCACTGTAAAAGACAATTTTGTCAGAGGTAGATGAAATACATTCAACATGATGAATTCTTATGAAGCCAAGTCATTTCACAAGCATATATATAAGAACTACGAAGTTTAAGGAAGATGGGAAAGACGAACCTCCCAAATCTGCCCTAGGATGCGAGCTTGTCATGGTTGGATTGTCACTTGTGAGGAAAAGCACTGCATGAACTACAGCAAGGCCTTGAGCCTGGCTCTCCCATGTCTGTGACTTGTGTCTTGACCACTAGAATGTAAGGTCTCAAAGTAATTTTGATCAAATATCACCACCAAAAATGTACTTGTCCGTTAAAAAGTTATTTTTGACCCAAGTTGGACCTGATTCACTTTTTCTAACAAAGGCTTTGTTAAGAGGTTGCCTTAATAAAATGTGGAAGTAAAATAAATTCTGGGACTTTTTGAAAGCTAGTATGAAGAAGAATTATTGCCCTTCAGG
Source organism: Nestor notabilis (assembly GCF_000696875.1). NCBI lineage: Eukaryota > Metazoa > Chordata > Aves > Psittaciformes > Psittacidae > Nestor > Nestor notabilis. Next base: position 5,281 of record NW_009927661.1, on the reverse strand, counting down.
CAGCTCAAGTATTTAATGTCAGCAGTGCCACAGGAGGAAGTGTATGGCTACATGAAGAGGTACAGACACAGGTTTCAGCCAAGGGCTTTTATTCAAGTAATGCATTAGCAATTACTGAATGAGATGTGGTTTAAAGCCTTACATGAAAAATTGCTCAACACGTTAAGTTGTCATACCTGTTATATGGGTGTGGTTGTCTTAGATGACCTTAGGGTCCACAGGATGGCACTGTGCCACAGTAGATGCAATCATCTTGAAGATGCTAAAATATTGGAAAGTACGATATAGTCTCATGACAGCATTACAACCTCTGCTTATAATAAGAATCATTCCCACTTGTAGATACCAAATAAGAGAATTGCTTCTTGAGTGAAAACGCTTTCCCTTCCTTTTAGTGCTAATATACATGGTTGAATGCAAAACCTTTTTGGCACCTTATAGGATAGAAAATGTCATTCAATGTGATAGTCCATTTTTTATCCATTGTCCTTGGCTAGAAGTGTTTAAATCAAAACAACAAGAACTTAAGCTTGTGAGAAGAATGTATATAGAAAATAAAAAAATATGACTAGATGGGTGATAGTTTGAAACTCTGGAAAACAATAAATGCAGTGACTTCTTTAGCAGTCAGGATAGGTTTTTGTGTTCAAAAGACTGGCCGTCAAAATGTGCAGATGAGAGGCACTTTAGAGAAATACTTATTCCTATAATGGACAACTCAAACCATTTATTTTTTTGTCTATAAATAAAGTTTCCAAGGTCTGGGTTTTGTTCCAAAGAAGAGCAAACCAAAACTTTCTGGAGCCTTTTGAGATAAATTAGACATAATGATAAGAGTGAGTTCTGAATCCTCCCTAATAAAGTCCTCATGAATTAAGTATGTCCATATAATCTTTTCACTTGACTGGACACAAATGTGCTGCTGCTTTCATGAAGACCAAGTATTTCTGGAAATGCTTAGGATGCTGCTGTTCAATATTTATTTTCATGTCTGGCCCATATCGAGATTGCTGTCCTTGAAACTTATGGTTTCTTAGATGAAACACGTTCTTCATCATTTTACAGACCATTCATCAGGGCTTATTTGACACATCAAATGCAATGCAAGTTACTTCTAGTCAAAAATAAATTAGCTTCAGTTGGACCTGTACTACCAGAATGATAACAGGAGTGCATAAAATTCCTTACAGGGATAGCAAAAGTGCATCCGAAGCCCAGAAAATAAAAATTAAAGGGAATATTATTAATGATTGAATGCATGCAGAAAGCAGGTATAAACTGACCATGAATCCTCTAACTACCAGTGTGCTGTTTTTGGCTAGGGTAGAGTTAATTTTCTTCATAGTAGCTAGTATGGAGCTATGTTTTGGGGTTGTGCTGGAAACAGTGTTGATAACACAGGGATGGTTTTGTTATTGCTGAGTGGCCGTGCTTACTTATGAATATTCCATACCATAGGATGTCATATGCAGCACATAAAGCTGGGGCGAAAAGGAGAAAGGGGGGACATTCAGAGTAGTGGCATTTGTCTTCTCACATCACCATTATGTGTGATGGAGTCCTGCTGTCCTGGAGATGGCTGTACTGCCTGACTATGGAAAGTGGTGTATTAATTCCTTGGTTTGCTTTGCTTGCATGAGTGGTTTCTGACTTACCTATTACACTGTCTCAAACTCACTCTCAACATGTGAGTTTTCTCACTTTCATGCTTCCAGTCCTCTTCCCCATCCTACATTAAAGGGTGTGAGCAATCAGCTCTGTGGGGCTCAGTTGCTGGCTAGGGTTAAACCACAACAAACAGATAAGTAGCGTTTGGGTACAAATTTTAAACAAAGCATTTGGGAGCCAGCAATCTACAGCAAAATGGCATTTGATAAATTTATGTGTGGAAGACATTCTGCACCTTTCAATATACTCACAATATTATGCGTAAGATATTCTCTATTAAATAGTTATGTTTTTAAGCTTCAGTTAACTGCCTTTGGGTTCATGGGACAATTCTGCCTTTTCACTGACAAATTTTAGGGATTTTTCACTACCGAGACCATACCTAGACTTAGGATGGATCTTTTGGATCAACTGGTGCAATTCCACAATTTGGAAAACTTTTCTCGTATTTGATTCCTTCAT
>NW_009927661.1:0-3120 GCF_000696875.1 Nestor notabilis | reverse complement strand
TCTTTCCCTCAACCAGTTTTCTGTTTTTTCTGTTCCCCACCTGTTCCCTCTTGTTATTATTTGCTAATAGCAGAGAGAAGTCCTAGCCGTGTACCAGGACAGTACGGTGTTGAGAGCTAATCAAACACCAAACAAAAAGGCAGTCTACAAAGAAGAAATTACTCTAACTTCCTGTCTAGAGTCCTGTGTCTAATTTTTGTTCATGTGTGAATCTCAGCCTAAATTTGAGAAGAAAGCTGGTGTTCATTTTCTACCATTCAGCCATAAATCTTCACCACCTGTAGAGGACCATTCTTCTTCAACACAAATCCTAAGACTCATCAAATTCACCTTCAAAAAACACCTCTGCATTCCACTTTGGTATATAGAGTTTCCCAAAAATCCTGCACAAAGAAATTTCCAGAGTCAGAAATGCAGAAATCCAGATAATGTCCAGGTGGTGAGTTCTCAGGTTGTTGTCACATATCTCATAGCTTTCATAAAGAGCTTTCTTTATGGAGAAGAAAGTGATCTCTTTTCCATTAACTTTCCAATGAACTCAAAGCTGGTGATGCCTAATGAATCTCTAATTAATTAATTTAGTAACTGTTTATGAAAGAGGAGGTTAAATAAGAAAGTTACAAGCAAAACCTCTCCTCCTTTTTCTCCCCGTTTTTCTGTTAACCAAAACTTAAATCCCTTTATGATTAACAAGACTCCAGACCATGAAAGACAGCCATATGTATCCCCCTTTTGCTGATAAGCTGATAAGCTTGCAGGGTGGGTTTCCCTAATTTTTATGTAGTTCTTCAGTCTTCAGTTCACACCTTGCTTGTGCTCAGCTCTTCTTTTAGTTGAGTTTGTTGTCTCGAATTTTAATACTACTAGGATCTGATTATATTTCATTGGCTTTGTTATGAATAAATTCAAGAAAAATGGGTTTCTGTTTATTCTTTAACTTCTTTCCTGAAAACAGTTTGCATCTGCAGTGCCTTGCCTTTGTCACAGTATGAATCACATCTTCGTTTACATTGCCTCATAACTATTCATTCCCTACATCCCATCCACAGTAATCAGGGTTGAATTCAATCTATCCCTCTTTGTGTTGCTAATTAACTGGGAGGGATATGAAAAAAGAGAAAGAATGTAGTACATGCTATGTTGTTTGAATAAAATGGAGGCTATATATGCAAAATGACATTACTTAGGTTGTTCTTCATCCCTGGAAGTGTTCAAGGCCCAGCTGGACAGCCTGGTCTAGTGGAAAGTGTCCCTGCCCGTGGTCAGTGGGTTGGAACTAGATAATCTTAAGGTCCTTTCCAACCCAAACCAGTCTTTAATTCTACTATTCTATTCCCAGAAATGGCTATTTCCTCAAAGTATATTTCTTCAAAGCATATTTCCTCGAAGTATTTCCCTCTCTCAGATAGATAGATGGTAGGTACAAATAAAGGAAAATGCAATTCCCTAAAAGCCAGCCACTCTCTGTAGCTGAAATGGGAGTCTGGGGAGCAGATAGTGGCATTGTGCAAAGACCTTACCATCATTACATAAAAGATGAAAGCAAGAGTGTTTGCATTCAGAGAGTATGTCTGTTTGAAATAGTGGCATTGTTGTGGTCTTTCTAATCGTCACTGGCTTACCACTGAAGCCAGTTTTGGTTTGAAAGAACTGGATTCCTTCATAAGGGTTTCTTCATGGATCTGGGAATCCTGGTTAGCAAGAGAAGCAATGAACGTTTTTCTTCACAATATCTCAGTAAATTTCTCTAGTTTTCTGGATTTTGCAGAGCAATCCCAGAGAAGGGGAATAATCCTACTGCTCTCTACACCGGTGCTTTCAAGCATAAGAGACCTGGATTTTACTGCCTTCTAAGACTAGAAAATGTATGTGAGAGAAATAGAGCCCTACATGATAAGTAAATTGACTATTTTAATCCTATTTCAATTCATGTTCTAGTTATACTTAAAATTAGTGGTAACTACAAATTCATGGAAACCTGAAGTCCATCACACTGGGCAAGATTCACTTACCCTTTCTGTGAAAACAGCCCACCTCTTATGCAGGCACAAAAAACTAATCAAGATTATGGCACTAGTTACAGACATAGCTCAGATAATTGCACTCAAAATTTTGTATTAGGCAAAATAGGAATTCAGTAGTATTCAAGACTTTATTGTCAGGGTAAATAAAATCTTAATAGCCTAATCAACAACATGTTATTAAGTGCAGATCTAATTATTATAGAAAATGAAAATTGGAAAAAAAAAAGAAAATAAACACTGTTACCAAAAAAAGTCTCAATAATAATAGTATAGTTAAAATCGTATACACATTTAAATATTCTACCCCTTTTTCAGGTGTTTGCTCATGCATTCACTACTCCCTGGGGTCCTAATGATGAGGTTTTTTAGTCTGATGAAAAACATAGCAAGTTGTCAGCATCCCAAGACCTTTGCTTAGAAGAACGTAATTATGATAGTGAGGGTTTCTTTTTCCTTACTTTAGGATCCACTTGGGGGTTATTTTAAATTTGCTAATGTCCTTTACATTTCAGTCTTTCTTCATTGGTCTGTAATTACATCCAAATTTACTATAACATGCGGCTTTTCACACATTATATACCTGTACTTTGTTCTGGTTTTTACCACTAAAAAGCATGACTTTATCCATCTCCAGGTCTGCTTTTGTTTAACTGATCAATAATAAGTTGTTTATAACCACAGGGTGTCGAGTGCTGGCCCATGCCTTGGGTCTTATCACCCCATGATTGCTCATTTACGCTACACACTGCATCCCCACTTCTCAAGAGCTCTGCTATCATACCAGGACTGTATTCCTCTACACTACGTCACTATTATAGTCAAAAATGCTTAATTCTACACAGAATAATGGGTTGGTACAGCTATTTGTATAAAAACTATGGTTGTACTACACAAAGATAATCAAGAGTAAAATAAAACATGTGTAGCCATCTGGACTTGCTGCAGCTAAACCTTGAAAAAAAAAAAGCTCCCAGACAGGTTCAGACAAAATTAGCCTAAGAAGCGTCAGTCTTGAGATCTTGCAAACTTATACTTAATGGGCTAGGGAGCTATTAGCACTTGGTAAATCACAGAATCACAGCCTGGTTTGGGTTGG
>NW_009927660.1:24358-38069 GCF_000696875.1 Nestor notabilis | reverse complement strand
TCCCCGAGTACCAGCCCCGCTCCGCCTGCCCTGCTCCTCCTGCAAGCCCCTGTGCCCGTGGGACTCCGTGGATACCGCTTGCCATGCTGTCATCCGCTCACTCAACATCATCAGACCCTCTGCAGTGCTCCATTAGGGTTTGTTTGTTTGCTGTTAGTTACATTTAGACATCATGTATGATGTGCAAACATTAACACCTTACTCTTTATCCCCTTTTCCAAATGCACGGGGCTGTCTGCTCGCCCATCCATAGGTAACTCCATGGTAGCCTCACTCCTATCTGGGGTTAAAAAAATCAACAAAAGCTCTTAAGGAAACTACATTATCAATGCACAAAAGGAGGTTTGTGTGCATTTCTTGTGAAAAGATTGGTAAATGAGGGCTGAGAGGGAGGTTACCATGGATTTGGGGAATTCGAGTACACTATTAGCTGGCGAACAGCCTCAAGAAGGAATGTTAATAGATTCGCAAGCCACAAATTCCTCCTTTGAAAATCTGACTGACTTCCATTATACCTTTTTCCTAATCTGCCTGTTCTATTCTTTATCAGAGCTCCAAGCAACTCGTTTGCTCTGTACAGAACTCGGACCTGTGTATGGCTTCTTATCTATAAGCTTTTACATCAATTGCAGCCACACTCTCTGCCTCCCATTTGTGTGACACCAGTGCTCATCTCGGTAGCAGGGTGCCCGGTCCCCCTTGGTAGCTCAGGAGCTCCATGCTGCTCTTCCTCCAGAGCCTTTAGGGAGATCTTGCCTGATCCTGGCAATCCCTTGCTCTCTGTTTCATGAGTATCTTCCAAAAACCTTTTTTGACATTTCGATTTGAGAGAGTTCCTCAGATTTATCTGCCATAGCAAAGGGCACAGTATGTGATTTGCCAACATCCTCCATGGCAGGCATTAATGTAAAGAAATTCATTTTGGGTCCATGCAACACCCTTATCTCAGAGCTTTTTGCAGCAAACAAGCCAGCACAGCATACCTGCCTTCCTTCTCATGATGTTGGCATAATCTTTATTACACATCCATAGTCTCCATTACATGTTTTCATGCTGTCAGCATGTCCTCGTTTAAAACTTGTCTCATCCTAGACGTCTACTTTTACCTCACCCAAATACATGTCCTCTCCTATTTGCCTTGTTTGAACACAACATGCACTTTCTGAAGGCTGGCTGCTGGCATCTAATTGTCTCCTTTACATGGTTATTTAAAACCCGTTGGCATTTTTGCCCTTTACAGATACAGCTATGAAAGGAACTTGTAAGAAACATTTCCAGGATGAAGATTGAGAAGAAGATGCAACAAAGCTCAGGATTTATTCCATAAAAACCAGTGTCCCTCTCTCTGCCTGTGCATGGAGACATCTCTCACGAAACGGAAGCTGTTCACTGCAGCATATTTGGGATTTGTTTGTTTGCACCCACCTGTCACTTTTTCTTTCTCTCTGTTTGGAAGCTGATACGGAGCCTGCTTAAAAGGAGGAGCAAAGTGCCTCAGAGCAGCAGTATCATCTCAGAATTCTCCTCTTTCAGCAGCTCCTTTGGCCAAGTTTCCTTGCTTTTGCACAGCTTTCTTTCCTGAAGCCTGTTCTGCAGCTGGTGTTAGGTCAGAGTTGGGAAGCTGTGGGAAACTCTGACATGTGCAACTTGCTCCCTGACCAGCACACTGCCCAGGAGTGAAACACAAAGTTATTTCTCTTCCTTGGGTGCTGAATAGTTGCTCTGGGGGTATTCTCTGCCCTCCTCAAATGTTTTGAGGCTCATTGCCAGGTATGGTTAATCCAAAGACCCTCCTCTGGCGTCTCCCAATCTCACAATGTGACTGCCATACACGTTATCCATTTCTTAGCCCACACTTCCCATGGATGCTGTGAGATCTCCGACAGTGCCAGTGCAGCATCCTACACTGCATGTCCCCAGCTCCTTGCTGCAGGATGAGACAAAGATTGCTGGGATTGCACTGCAACACTTGTTGCTCTTCCGTGGTTCTGCTCCATGCTGGATTAGCCTCTCATTGATTAGCTACTTTATTGCGCTCCTCCCAGAGGCTCTCGCTGTCTGTGATGACAAGATGAGGGGTTTCACCACTGAGTGTAACACTGGAGGAACCTCAGACGAGATTCTGCTGGGGATTTGGTGGTCAGAAAGAGCAGCAGGATGGAGGCGAGACCAAGACAACAAACATACAGCACAGAGCTCATGAAAAGCAAGAGGGGGGCTCTTGTTCTCCAATACCAGCAGGCACAGCTACCCTAGTGTTGGAGGCACGGGTAAGGGAAGATGACCTCAGCATGTGGCACAGGTATTATGGAGCCAGAGAGCACAACCACTGATCATACTGGTGATGGTGGTGGTACCGGTCGCTGTTGTGAGAACATCAGCCCTGATACAACCCTCATTGCCCCAGGAGCATCTTACAGGAGGGATCACATGAGGATGGAAGATGGGGACCACAGCAAGTGGGGACAGATAAAAAAGGCATCTGTGTATACCTGAGTTTTCTCTCTTCTGCAAGAAAATCAGAGCAGCCCCCTCCTACTCTATCCCTCACTCCAAGCTGGAGTGAGTGGGAGAAATCATGACTACCTGATGGCTGTTTGGCAGTTGTCGTGAAACAAGCCTGACAGTTGTCAAGCCAGATCCTTGTCGCCTGGTTATAGCTGCACTGTCACGACATGGCAGGACTCTGGTACATATCCCACCCTCAGCCCTTACCTGCACAAAGCTCCTCAGGCTCCAAACCAAGTGAGGAGCTTCTTCGCAAGCAGAAATGAGCTCAGTCCTCTTGGTGGGATTTGGGGACCAGCATTCAAACCCAGCAGCGCCAGGAGCTGCAGCATCTGCTCCTGGCTCAGTGGGAATAGTCAGTGTTGGGGTGATGCTTCAGTCCCTCCTGCTGGGTGCTGGGGGAAGGCTGTTGTGGAGTAAACATCCCATTAAGCCAAGAAAAAACTAAAATGAGCTTGCAGAGCCCAGTGGGGTGGGAAGGAAACAGCTCTATCAGTGCTTGAGAGCTGGCAGTTTATATAAGCAACAGGCTCGCCAGCTGAGAGGGGGGCAGCAGCAAAACTAGAAGCAGGGGGAGATCATTGCCTTTTCCAGAGGGTTTGTCACCAGTGGGCAGGGCACACCAGCACCTGCAATTGTTTCAGGGCACTACGAAGATGCTCCTGTTCATGGGATGCTGGGAAGGGTAGCAGCACAGGCAACACAGAGCTGGCACTTTCAAAGCTGCAGGCATGAGGGAGCATCTCCCTTCTCCTTCCCTCTGTCCAGGGTCACTGACTGGCAGGAGGGACGTGAAGCTTTCAAGACACCTCCACAGCTTTCACAGCCAGGGAACCTGGGGCACGCACAGAGCCAGGACGAAGGGACCCGCAGGGCGGGCACAGGCACCCTGCACGGGCTGGGGACTGTAGTCCTCAGGGTGACCTGAAGCATCACAAGGTTGTCTGGTCGCAGCATCTGCCCCACTCACAGCAACGAGGTGCCCAGGTCAGGCCTGGGGAAGAAGGTCCAACAATGGCCGTGGCACAGAAACCACAGACTCCAGGTCATCACGTCCCTGCCTCTCCCAGATTTGTCTCTTCAGTGCCCAAAGCCCATCTTCCACAAGACGTTCCTCAGCCCAGCCTTTTTCTCTTCAATCCCCAAATGCCTCAATTAAACATGTAATTAGAAATGCATTCCAATTACAGCAAAACAACCCTTCAAACTGGGGAAAAAAAGAGCTGTTCTTCACACAGTAATTTAGCTGGATGAGTACAAGTTTGCGTGCCCACAGGCACTCGCTGGAGGCAGAGCCCCATGTTTTCAGCAGAAGATGGGGGATTTTGTGTGTAAAGAGTTATTTTCCTGTTAGGCAGGGCTGCAGTCCAGCCAGGGGCTGGCTTGTGCCCCAGGAGCTGTACCTGGACTCACACTGTTCCCTGTGGGCGAGCATCTACAGCAGCACACACAAGGCTGCCCTTGCATGAGACTGAGGCACAGCTTTGGGTGCAGGGCAATGGACACCCACTTCTGGCCATCACAGCAGGTGGAGGGGTTTTGGCTGGGTCTGTACAGCAGTGATCAGCTCAGAGCTATTGCTATAGGTGTGCTAGGGAGCCCTTCTGGTCCAGACAGACTGGGAAGCCCTGGACTCACATCTCATGCTCCTCCCAGGAATGGCATGCTCTGTACCAGGGATGCTGCAGTCACTCACATCTGGGTCAAATGAACAGAGTAGAAAGACAGGGGTTTGGCAGGTACCAAGCAAGGCTGTTCCCTTGTGGATTTGCCTCTGAAGAGCACAGAAACACCACAGGCATCCAGGGAGACTGCAGCGCTCCAGCTCCTCACCCGACTACACCGGTCCATCTGCACGGAGCTGCTGGGACTGCCAGTCATCTCGCCCAGCCGCTTCCACAAGCCAGCAGCACTGGGGCTCAGTGCTGGGAAGCTAAATGCCTTTGCTGATTGGACCTGTTACCATGGCTTGCTTTTGTAGTTTTGATTCCAGGCTGTGGTAGGAGCCTGCTGGGATTATCCGGGACCTGCCAAGGTGCTCTCGCCCATGCTGGGATGCAAGACCTGAAGGACAAGGCATTAAATTACCTTGGAGAGCAAATTCCTTTGCTCCCCATGCCACTGTCAGGGGATGAAATCATTCCCCCAGCACGGCTCACTGTGGGTCTTCGATAGGGAGGATCAGTGGCCTCTGTCCCCTCCATGTCATATGGGGCTTGGATCTCCTGTACTACTGATCCTGCTGCAAGGAGCTACAGGAGCTTCTCCCCTCCTCGCTCCTCCTGCTCTTCCTCCCTGCTGTTCAACTAGTGGTAAAACAAAAGCAGGTAGATTTTGAGGAGAGAATAAATAGCTTTGATTTGGCCACGGAATGAAGATGGAGGCATTTGCTAGAGAGCATTTGACAGCTCGGGAGAGCAGGCAGAGCTGGCTCTGGTGGAGCTGTGGAAATTAGAGCCTGTGTTTGCACTCACTCCTTCCTCTAGTACCAGAGGTCGCCATGCTCGAAAGCAGCCCTGTCACTAGTAGATTCCAGGGCCCCACTGCTCACCACCCAGCTCACCAGGACGAGATGCACCCAAAACATCCCCAGGTGCCCCTGGACCCGTCTGTGCTCCTCGGGTCAGACAAGGAGCTGGATTACCGCGGCGCACACGCTGCTCATTCAGCAGCGATTTGCCTCCTCGGCGGCAGACTTGATTCATTACCCTGCTCCGCACACGCTGCTGCTGGAGGAGCCGGCAGTGAAATTACACCTTCTGCTCCACACCCGCGCTTCCCGCACCGTCTCCTGGCCAAACCGCGCTGCCTGGCGTTATTTTTAGCTCCCAGGAACTCTGATCCTTTTCTTAATGGGACACGTGTAGTATGGAATGTGCTCAGGCACGTCACTCCAGCCGCAGCCTCACGTGCCGAGCGGCTGGCTCTCTCCAGGGACAGGGAGGGAGCAATGGGTGTCACTGCAGAGAGCACCCACACAGGGTGGCATCGCTTTGCCCCTGTGGCTCCCTTTATGCAGGCTAACAGCCCCATCTAGGTCTCCACACTGCTGGCTGTGTCCAGCACATTCCTGTCGCATCCGTTACCTGTCATGGGATGCAGAGCAATCAAACTGCTTTAGTTCCTCTTGGAAGCTGGGGAGGCCACATGCCGCAGGAAGGTGCTACAGGGGAACTGTGTTGGGGTATCAGGACCCCCCTGGAGCATAACCAGGCTGAGGTGCATCCCCCCAGCCCACCCTGGGGATGCTGAGGCTGGGTACCAAGCTGCTTATTTGTAATGCTAATAAATAGCTACTGAGCAGGCGCTTGCCCCAGCCGTGCGGCTCCTGCTGCTCTAGGAGGGCTCTCCCCTCCAGGGATGGGGGAACTGCTGCAGCTCCTCCTTTTCCAGGCCCTGACTTCTACCCAAAGTGAATACAGAAGGATTTGGGATTCTTACACCTAGTGCTGCTGGGTTGCTCCAACATGCCCGAGAACAGAGCACCTCCCTGGAGGACTCTGGGTGCCAGGGAGGAGAAAGGAAGAGGCAAATCAGTCTATTAATTGAAGTACCTAAATTAGGAGGTGGGAGTCTAATTTTAGGCACTTAGTGTTGCCCTTCAGAGTGATGAATTAAGCACAGCAAGGGCTTGGGTGGGCATTGCTCTTTTCTCTCCTGTGGGAGAGAGCCTCTGTCTCTGGGCCTGTGGCAGCGCCCTGCTGAGATCAGCCCTTGCTGCCAGCCTGGCGCTGCTCAGACATGCTGTAATAGACCAGGGACCCTATAAACCCTAAACAGCAACTTTACAGCCTGTTTTGCATCCAAGCCCAGCTGTGACTCAGCAGCAGGGGAAATGGAGGGCTGAGAGCACGTCCTCTCTGTTGAGCAGCTCCCTGGGGCTGGAGACCCGTTCACGTGAACCATACCACTGCACCCCTGCAGCAGAGCCAGGCACGCTTCATTAATGCTATTAATTAAGTTTCCCAGCACCGAGAGGGGAGAGGTGCATCCTTGCACCAGGGATGAAGCCAGCACATGGATGTACTGAGGTCAGGAAGGGAGATAGCAGAAGCAGAGACCTCCATCACCCTCTATATCCCACCAGGGACAGGCAATGCTCCAGCTCCACACCACCCATGCCAGGACAGATCCTTCCCATGTTTTACATTGCTTCATGATCCCCAGGAAGCAGATTTCCTGCCCTTATCCTGGCCAAATGCCAGATGTCTGCTGCTGGAGGAGCCCTCCACCTTGCCCTGTCCTACAAGGGCACCTGTGGCCACCGTGGACAGCCCGGGCAGCACAAGGAGCTTGAAACCATCTGTGGCTCAGCAGAAAGATAAATGAAGACCAAAGAGCCACGCTGGCAGATTGCTGCTCAGCAATTGCCCCTTGGAGGACACCTTCTCTGCAGCCCTGCCAGCCTGCTGCTCTCGTTCGAGACATCCCAATCACTGTAATAGAGTGAAACCTTATTTACTGCCCTCATCCTGCCTTTCTAAAGTGGTCATAGGCACACAGCAGACCTCTTCCCGTCCGTACTAACAAGAGCACCTTAATGACTTTTCTGCCACAGCACAAATCAACCCCAAACAAACATGGGCACTGGGGGAAGGCTGTAAATGCTGGCTGAGGAAGAGCTGGGATAGGGAAGGGCAGGGGTGGCCAGAGGTCTGGCTGGTACCCACAGGCAAAGGCCTGGCCCTGAGCAAGGGACACAAAAGCCACAGCACTGTGTCCATGCCAGGCTGCTGGGAAGCCCTGGGATATGTCCCAGGGACACGTCAGGACAGAGAGGCTCCCTGGGGCCCGGTAAGGTTGACCAGGTAGGACCTTCACCCCAGGCAGATGCCAGGAGGGTGGGAAACCCAACAGGCAGCACTGTCTGTACCCAGCCCCAGGTACATCTCCTAGGATGTGGCTCATCGAAGCCTCCTTTTCCAGGAGGTGCAAATGGATCTGTGGCTTCAGAAAAGGCAGGTGTAAAGCCCAGGGCTTAAAAGAGCTTCAAAGCTCTCAGCCATGCTCTGGTCCCAAGTGGGGCCATGATGATGAGACGGGAGAGCACAGGCACTGAATGACCGGCACACGTGTCACACCACAGCATGAGGATGGGAGAGCATCCCACTGGAGTTGCCTGCCGGGGCAGGAATGTTGCATTTTGCAAGAGCATCTCAAGGCTGCTGGTTTCCTCTGAGCCTTGGCCCAAACCTCTGCAGCATTAGAAATGCAAGAGCATTTTCCTAATCAGCCAGCTCCATCAGCACGGGGAACGCCAGCTCCCATCAGTTTGCTATGACGCAGGCTCTCAATTACTGTGCACTAACCAAGGCTCCACCGAGAGCCTCGATGGGAGAGAAACTTCCTAATAGAGCTGGGGAAGAAACACGGGTGTGGAAAACACCGGTGGCACCACTGGGGCTGGGCTGCTGTGGCCACAGAAAGAGCAGCTCGTGCTCACTGTTTTAGGATGGGGCAAAACTGCTCCTGAGCAAACTGATGCTCAGAGGGCAGACATCACCATCGCCATCCCCAACCCTGCAGGAGGGCACCCCCAGCCCAACCCTGTCACCATCAGCCTGTCACCCACCCTGCCGGGGTTATCGATTTGGGAGGCTCACCTTTGAGATGCAGATGTGCATGGCCATCCTCTGCGGGTTGCCATGGCAATGCAAAGCACTGCCACATCCCCATCCCGGTCCTGACCGTGCCCGGGCGGCAGGTTTCCCCAGGGACAGGCCTGGGGCTCGGCATGCCTCCTGTTGCACACCTCTGGGGCACATCCCGTGTCCTCCATCCCACCAGCACATCTTCAAGCAAGGGCTCAGTGCTGAGATGGGAGGAAGCGAGGGGCAAAGCATCAGCTGGAAGAGATTGAGCTGGGCTGGTGCTGGCCCGCCAGGGCTTTCTCCCTCCAGACTGTTAACAAGGAGGGTTTCCTCCAGGAGTGCCCCCTTCTCACATGCCCCAAAATACAGACTCGTCCTGGCCATATACGATCAGATACGTGTGTGCTCCTGCACTTCGGATGTGTCTTTCCCTCACAGAGTATACTGGTGCTCCTGCGTGCCTCCAATATAGACGCAGGCAGCAGCTCTGTTACCTTGGCTCCTGAGCAGCCTGCTCACAGTAGAGCAGCTGCTGAGGCCCTGTGTGCACGACCAGGATCATCTTTAAAAGCAAAGGAGGTTTTGGCTCTGCAGCACACTCCCAGGCTGTGTGAGAAATGCTTTCATGGTAAGTGAAGACTCAATGCAAACAGGGCACTGAAAGCCAAAGGATCTTGTACCATAAAAAAGATGTTTTCTGAAAGCAAGAGCTCCTTCATACTGACAGAGATAGCTGCTTGTTTAAGAAAGCTTAAAACCTCAGAAACTTCTTATTCCTGTTGCATCTAATAAGGTTACAAGCTCTGTTGTAACCTGCCTGTCCAGGGAAAATAACTCCTACTGTTGGTATCTAAACAACCATAAATCCACAGCCAGAGAAAGTGTGGCGGTGAAATCAAAATTTGCCATCAATTCAGCCTGCAACCAAATTCTCCCCAGGCAAAACCAGAGGCTGCCTATGACATTCCTTATTTTAATCTATTTTGCGATGAATTAAACATGTTTTAATATCAAAAATGAAAGATCAAGGATCAGCAGCAATAAATCCTCCACACTCATTTTCAGTATTAAGCCGGTGTGTACCCAGGGCAGACACAATAATTAGAGTCATGCAGTGATTTATTTGGAGGAAGGAACTGAAGGCATTTGGATATTGTTGGCATTCTCAGTCTTGGCACACATTTGTGCCCATGTTCCCTGCCTGTGTTATAAATCCCTCCATGATGGGGACCCTGCAGGGCTGGGAGTGCTGGTGGCAGTGGGACATGGGTCTGGTACGTGCAAGGAGCCTCACTAGAGCCCCAGGTGCTCTCTGCTGACATGAATCAAAGGGCACCTGGTGGATAGTGAGCTGAAAGGGAGGATGTACCTGAGGTCAGAAGTGGCCTTTGCCTGTCCCTAGAGGACTATAGCTGCATTCCCAGGAGCATGGTAGGAGTAACATCACCTCTGCCCTTGCTCAAGCACTCCCCGCTTTCGTCACAGGGACTCCCACCCTGGGCTGAGGATGCTGCCATTCCCAGCCCCAGGAGCTAAGCATTATCCTGGGCCATTTTCCCAGGCTCTGGCTCCAGCACAGAGGGGCCAGCAGCAGGCATCTGCATGTCAGGCATGCACTGCAGAGAGGAAGCCATGGTTACACACGTATTTCTATTCTCAGCACTCATTTTTTGAGCTGTTTATAACTTTTCTCCATCTTTTCACCTTTTTGGATAGGAGATGGCATTTTTTCCTCAGCATAGGTGTGAATTCTTGTGGGCAGTTCATGCCTTTTGGAAGGTTGGAGAGGACTTCTCTCACCAGAGAAATGCATTTACCTCCCCAAGCTCTCCAGCACAATAGCAGCGAGGTTATGAAGTGTGATGGGTGTTCATTGAGTGCTTGGTGGGATTTTTGGGTGGTCTGCTGAAAGCCCACAGATTCCCCAGCAGCTGGATGAGCCCATGGGCTTGAAAACATGCAAAAAGGGAAGGAACCTTCAGCTGGGCTTGTAAACATCTGGAAGCTTCATGCCAATGATTCCATGGCTCAAGGGCTGCAACGTGAGAGGCTGTGCAGATGCCTTTGAGTTTTCCCCAGGAGGCACAATCCCCTCCAGAAATGCATTCCACACGTGTACAGACTTCAAACACTTCATCTTTTTCCTTATCCTAAGCAGTAACCCATGGATGCCCCAGGTCTGCGGATCACAAGCTTAAGTCCTTGCCCTAAAGGAAATGGAGGCTTTTGCCTCCTCTTAACATGGAAAAAAAGTCAGTAGCTGCTCAAAGGCCTTGAAAGCACATGACCCATCACTTCACACATTGGGAGGAGCGGGGTTTTTGGGAAGCACACGGCTGACACTTCTGCAGGCCCTAAGCAAGGACACACATGCACACTATCGTCACTGATAACAGGTCCCAAAAGTCAAGGGGATCCCACACTTGGTGCTTCAGGGCTTGTGCAGTCTCTAAGGCACGAACCAGAGTGCAGGTGGCTGGAACACAGGGGCTGCCGGGGCTGGCTTTGCCCTGCCAGGGGGGGCAGCGAGGTGCCGGCCCTGCATCCCAGGATGGATCCAGGATGGGAGCCACACAGCAGTGACCCTGCACCCACCCCTGTGCTGCAGCCCCAGCTCCTCCTGCAGCAAACCCACTTGGCACCAATCCCTTTCAATCAACATTATAAATGTCCCAGGCTGGCACAGGCCACCACTGCCACAGCAGGGAGCACGAGGCTCCTGATATCCCGGTCCCACCAGCACGAAACACTGCTGTTCCTCAGCATCTCACCACATATCTCGTGACGTTTGGTTTTTCCTTCAAACTTCAGCTTCCAAAATCACAGACTGTACGAGGAGCTGAGTTTTTAATGTATTGTTTAAGGATTAAATTTCAAGATCTCCTAAATTCCCAGGGAGGCTTGGGGATGCACACCTAGAAGCAGGGGATAAGAATCCAAGAGCTGGTATTTAAAAATGAATGAATCGGGGTATTCATGTCAATCCTGCTATATTTAAAAGCCTGCTGGTTGAAAGACCACTGTCAGCACTGCATGTGGTGTGAAACCCCAGCAGGAGCGCTGCACGGATGCCCCGCTGCCAGCAGCAAGGGCACAAGCTGTTATAAGTATAGAGGGTCCAAATCTTTTCAGGGGAGAGATGGGGAGTTACAGCACTCCCTGACACAGTACTGAAGGATAACAACTTGGCATAACTCCTGCCAAGAGCAGACCACTGCAAAGGTTTATAGGGAAAAGCAAAATTTAGACCAAATGTTCCTAAGTCTCCTTGAGACCCCATATGGGAAAGCTGGAGCAACCCTTCTGCAAAGGGGGAATTCCACTCCTGGAGCTGGATGGTGCTAGGTCCTAAATTAACTCAAAACAAAGAGACAGTTTCCCTCCTTAAAGTAGTGGCAGCCATAGAAAGGGTCCATGGGATCCTTGCTGTTCAGACAGTGCCTGCAGGGCTCCCTATGGCCATGTCCTGGCTGCTGTCAAAAGGAGGGAAACGCTTTCCCTGCCCTCAGAGGATGGAGCTGGGAGAACCCTGCCATGGGTGTCCAGTGGAAGAGACCATGTTTCTCCCAGGTTTAAAAAACCCTCAGTAATTCCCATGACTCCAGGAGCTGGGGCTGAGTTCAGCCACTTGCTATCACAAGGCTGCTGCTTCCAGGGCTGGCAAAGGTGTTCACAGCTCTTAAATGTCCTGCCATTAAATCACAGTCTCCTTCAGCTTGTTTTGGTAGATCCAGGCCGCTTGGCACTGGTAGGAGCCCAAAGCAGAACACTGCAGCAGCACAGAGAATGAAAAGGAATAAATTATTTTTAGTTGCAAAGCATTTGGGTTTTTTCCTCTTTCGCAGAGATGGGCTGAAAACAGTAAGAGCAGCCTATTGCATTGGCCTCCCCATCTAACTCTTCAAGTGCTCACCATCAAAACAGAAACTTAGCTGAGATCTTACAGGAATGCATGGGCTTGGGTCTGTCTTTCCAGCAGGGAGGAGGTGAAGCCCTGGGCCGAGCAGAGCTGACCCACAGAGGACATCAGAGCAGGCACCGTGTTTGGCTGGGAGCAGCTCTGTGCTTGTTACTTGACAGGCTAAAATGGATAGAGGTGCCTTTTGATGTTCTCTTTGAATCAGCTCCTCTTTTTTCCTTCTTGTCCCCAGGGTATTTTATTGGGCTTCGTAATAAAGCTGGAGGGGGGCAGAGGAGGAAAAGTTCTTTGAGCTTAGTGTAAATGAGCAGAATCTTATCATCTGCCTGCCTCCTTTTCAGATTTACCCTGTAATCTTATTTACAAGCTGAGTACCAAGTGCTGGAGCAATCAGGTGACCAATAACTAAGAAAGGCTCCTTCTTGATCTGAAACCATGTAAAGTCAATTTGTTCACATGCATGCAGGTGCAGAAGATACTTTTCATGTAGAAAGGTGCTGTGGTGAGAACACAGTGTGGTCCCCTTCATACAGATAGAACCAGGAGTCTTCTTCGCTGAGCCTCCAGCCTTACCATGAACTGAATTTTCAGCACAAACCATGGTTTGGGGTTGGGATGCAGTCAAACCTTACCCAGTGCACATCCCCTTCCTTAAGACAAGGCTGGGGACCATGGTCGCCACCTCTCCTCCCACTCCATCCAGTGTAAACCAATGGCAACACTCCCAAAACACAGCAATGTGCTTCTGCTTGGGGAGGTGGGACCAGTTGCTGGATCCATGGGAAGCTTGTGCTGGGATCTACGCTGGAGAACACTCCAGTCCCTGCCTGTTGCTAGTCAGCACAACTGCTCTCCCCTGGAATCACTAATCTTACTGTTCCTTGCTGCCCTCTCTTTCCCATTCAGATTTGCCTTTCATTCACCTGAGGATGCTGGCAGCCCCAGGGCACTTTCAATTGA
Organism: Nestor notabilis; assembly: GCF_000696875.1. Classification (NCBI taxonomy): domain Eukaryota; kingdom Metazoa; phylum Chordata; class Aves; order Psittaciformes; family Psittacidae; genus Nestor; species Nestor notabilis. The sequence goes on along the minus strand of NW_009927660.1, from coordinate 25,091 downwards.
ATAAACCTAATCTTTAAGAAGGGCTGCATGAAGGATGCAGGGAAAACCTGTCATCCCTTTATTAACCTGTAGTCCAGACCCGGCAATAATCAGGTGCCTTAATTGTGATGTTACCTCTGCTGTGACTGCCCTGGGCAAAGGGGGCCAGGACACAGATACCTGCCCCTCAAGCTCCCGTGCTGGCTGGGCACAGCTGCCACAGAGCCTGCTGGGTCCCAGCCTGTTGATGCCTCCCTCTCACTGCCTTCTCCTTACTCAGCAGTAACATCCCCCTCCCAGCTCATCCATCACACTGGATTAGCCATTAGTAAAGCCACCCATTTGCGGGGCTGCAGCTCAAATGAATTGTGTTAGTATTCCAGCTACTGCAATGAATGGCCTGACATCGAAACCATTCTGGATTGCAGGGAGAAAGCAATCAATTATTCCATTCCCTGCCTGCTGCCAGCACCCAGGCATGCAGGGCCGGAGCACACTGATCTTTAATGGCATTTTGAAAACCCAGGCAAGAGAATGGTGCATTTCATTTCACTCCATGCATGGCAGGCACCAATAGGGTGTTGTTATAAACCTTATTGGGTTAGGATAGGCTTTCCCCCACTGCTGTCCAACCCTCCTGCCAGTCCCTCCATCCCTCCTCTATGATATATATCCTGCTCCCTGCCCAGGGATGCACACCCCTGCTCTCCCACAGCCATCTCCTGCCACAGGGAGCACTGCAGGCAGTCCAACC